>NC_058372.1:111342878-111645909 GCF_018350175.1 Felis catus | reverse complement strand
GTTTCCATGTACACATACACAGATACAACTTTTTCATAGATAAATTATTTTGAGGAAAACTGGAATCTTTATGGCATTGTATTTGCAAAATAATTTCTTCCACAAAAATTCTGGGAAAAGGAGGCAATTATTTAAGACAAAAGGCTTTCTTATCTTTCTCACTAATTCACAATGATTCTAAAATCAATCTCAGGAAAAAAGAGGTGCCCATTAACGTTCAGAAGGAAGCATTCCTTGAAATGGAGATTTAAATTTGTGATTTATCTGGCTTTCTATTTTTTTTCTTGTATTTCTAGACAGAGTAAAACATATTGGAATATTATATTAGTAAAGAATATTGCAATTTTTCAAAGGAAATATTTTTGTATTTGTTTAGGCATCTTTTTGATACTAGACGATTTTTCATGCAAAATGTTACTGGGCAAAACATTGAGTAATAACTACATTCTAATTATGTAATACATTATAATAGATTTCTAATTATGTTTCACCATAATTTACACTTTTGAAAATTTTATATATGAAAATAATTTTGCTTGGACCCTTGAAGAGCATCTTTCCTACAAACTATTTCATTGTTTCCTTTCTTTCCCCTCCCCTCCTCTCTTCCTTCAATATATTTAGGTTACAGATGGATTGTGAACTCCATGAGGGCAGAGACTCTTTTGTGTATACCACAAATATAGCTGGTATGGTGTGTACATATAGAGAGGAGAGGGAGGGAGAGAGAGAAAGAAAGAATGTATGTGCAAACATATATAAATGGACTAAATTATATTAGTGACTTTCTCTTAAAAATTACAATTTAGAAAACCATTATTCAGTAATATTACCTTAATGATTAGAAGATGAAGAAAGACAGTAGTGCACTTCAATCAGTGGGCACATGATGCCCTAAGTGCTTAATTAGAAAAGGAGTTGAGTCAGTGTATCAGTTCACATTTATTAAGCACCAGCTGGATGCAAGGGACTATAATAGATGCTGCAGAGAAACATTACAAGGATATAACTAAGTTGATCCTCTAAAATGATTTTTATTTATCACTGATATGCAGTTGATGTGATCTATAGGAATGTTTTCAGGAATGATTACTTTTAGTAGGAAGCAAAACTCCTATCAGCTCACCAACATTACTGATATGATGCTGCTAATATGAAAGGAATAATGTGCTCCATGCTGATAAACTGTGTTAGAAGTATTCCTAAGAAGCATTATATAGTAGATCATATCTTAAAAACAACTCCTTTAAGCAAGGGTTTAGAATTATTAACAACCAGATGTTTTAATAAATATAAATGTATAATCATAAAACAAATATCCTTTGTCAACATGATTAGACTATATTCATTTTTTGTTCAAAGTTAACTACGTTTTAGCTTCATTTTATCATCTTCAACACAGGTATGATTTAATCTGCTTAGGTATACTCATCAATTCCTCGTTCATTGTTATGATAAAAAAAAAGCAAAAGTGGCTCACAGAAAGGAGCTTATTTCCTAATTCTCGATCATTTTATGACCAGGGATAGGCTGCTTTATGATTTAAATTCTGTCTTCTAATTAAAAAATCCTGTTATATCTATGCTATGCTATAAAAACTTGTCCCTAAGAGAAATACCTACATAAAAATACACTGTTATTACGATTTCTAGTTGACCAGGAATGAAGGCTCTGATCAGTTAATTAGCCAGAACTGGATAGAAATCCAACTCTAATCATACATCATGCTGCTGATCATAGAGGAAGGCAGATTTCCACCTTCTCACTTTTTACCAATGCTAGTATCATATGATTAAACTTCCATGTGATTTTATAGTTACTTAGATATTTTAAAGATTTTTAGTTCATTCTAAAATAAGATTTACTATGTTTTCCTTCCAATTACAGAAATTTCTTATTGTAAAAAATATTTAATACTGTGAACAGAAAAGATAAATTTGGAAAATACCATACTTAGATATAATCACTGGTATCATATGTGTTTAAATTAAACAGGGATCTTGCTTTATATTGTTACCTCATTTTTTCTACTTAATTAAAAAGTCACCTTGAATATTCCACAACATAGATGTCAATTCAATGATAAACTATGATTTAACTAATTCTGTATTAATTAACATTTTTCTTCTTCTCTTATTCTATTTTGATCGGTTCCTATAAATTTGGCACCATTTCCTTAAAATATTTAGTTTAGTTTGACATATTAAATCATACCTGAAAATATTTTGGTTACACAGACTATTTCTAAGACAGACTATAAATGTTAGAACATCCAATGGCCGTTATTTTAATGAACATATAAACATGGCTATTAAATTTTATGCACCTCCAAATAAAAGCAGTATCCCCAAAGGTATTCTATTCTTCTTGAAGCAAAAAGTAGAAAATAATTCCTTTGATTGAAAAAAACAATAATACTCACTTAGCACAAAGACATCAATATGTGATGAATTTTAACTCATTGAAAATATTTCATACAGATATATGCAGCCATGAAACTAGGAGAATTCCTATAAAAGGCCTTCTGATCCTGAATAAAAATCAATCAAGCTATATAGGAACACTCTAATTGATGTATGCAAATAAGAGATTTGCAAGGCTAATATAACTTTAAAAATCCCAATCTATAGTTTTACAATCTGAAATTTGTACAGTTTAAGAATCAAATAATGATTTTATTTGATGATATTTGTTTATATTTTGGGTTTGAAGATGTTGATGTGTAATGCATAGATTATAAAGTAATAATGATGAGAAAAAACTCTTTACTCAAACTATTAAAAAGGCAACTTCTGTTTTACTGTCACGTAATCATCACTACTTGTGCTTAAAAGTGACATGAAAATCAGTATTTGTCTAATCAGAAAATAATTTAAAAGTCAAATAATTTAAAAGTCAACCTCATTGGTTTTAGAAATCATAAAGAACTCTAATAAGAGTGTTTTGCCCTGTATTGAAGTTTCTTGGAATAGCCCAATAATGCTTAAAGTAAATGAAATTGCCTCTAGTTGTGGTGTTCTCGTATTTGAAGATCAAGTCAAGATGGTATTATAATGCATTTAAAAAAACTAGTATCATGTGAATTTGAAAACTTTAGATCATATATGTAATATGTCTTTATTTCATTACTTTGCTGTTCCCCTGCTCCCCACACATAAGATGGTAGACGGAGAAACTGACCTCGCAAAGTTATTAACATCCCAATCTCTGGCACCCATTAATATCACTTTATATATCCAAGAAGGAAGGGAGGAAAGGAGGGAGGGAGGGAGGGAGGGAGGGAGGGAGGGAGGGAGGAAGGAAGGAAGGAAGGAAGGAAGGAAGGAAAACAGGAAGGAAGGAAAAAGTTTTGCAGATGTTATTAAATTAAAAATTTTTTAAAGGGGATTATCTTGGATAATCTTGGATTATCTAGGTGGGACCAATGTAATCACATATACCCTTATTGGAGGCAGATGAATATTTTATACACACACAAATAAATAAACAATGTGAATAGAACAGAGTAAGATTTGAAGGTGCCGGGCTTGAAGATAGTTGTGATGTGTCCACAAGCCAAGGAATCTTAGCAGCTACCAGAATCTGAAAGAAGCAAGGATGGGATTTTCCCCTAGAGCCTCTAGAGATAATGTGAACCCTGATTTCAGTTCAGTGATACTGATTTCAGACTTCTGGACTCCAGAACTAAAAGAAAATAAATTCCTGTTGTTTAAATCACCAAGTCTGTAGTAATTTGTTACAGAAGCCACAGAAAACTAATATAGCCAACCAACTCTTCTCTCCTCCAAAATCTCCCTGTCAATGAAATGTAATCCTGGAAAGTATAATGCCTAATATTTGTTAAGATGTGCAATTACCTTCAAAATTGAGATCCACTCCCTTTGGGCAATTATAACTGTCCACTGCTATCATTTGAATACCATGCAAACAGAAATACCTTTTTTCAAAAAAAAAATGTTTTGCCTTATGTAATTGCTGTGAAAGTCTATGATAGAAAGTGAGGTATTCTTGTTTTATGAGTCTCAAGCAGTTCTTAGTGTATTTCCAATATCCTAACAATATAAGGCTACTTTATTGTTTTCAAAAGTTATTTCATAAAGTTCTAGGATGCAGAAATCAATAAATGTAGAGTCCTGAATATTGCCAGACTTGTAAAAAAATGTCAAAATGAGTTAAGTACCTGGAAAAATATATAATTTCAAGTAGCTTTTTCCTGCAAGTAACGTTGAAGGCAAAGAAAGAGAAAAAACAAGGAATAATCAGTATTAATATGGTGGGCTGATAATTTTTAGTTGGGAAAATGGATAAAATGATACTAAAAATATTTAAAATTCTTATAAACAAACAAGCAGTTCTAAATTTATCAGCCATCATAGTTGCCTTGAAAATGTGGAGAGGTGTTAAATTGTTGGCTACTTAATATCTTTCAACCCAGTAATTATACCAAATATTCCTTTGTATCACCTTTTTAGCAAACATTTTAACACTCAGTAAATACTGAGACATCTGAGTGACCCAGTGGATAAACTGGAAAGCATTATTTTAGCAATATGCATACGTTCTTATGACCATTTTGACCACTTTGAATACATCTGACTTTAATTCACTAAAATATCCTACAAAGCCTAAGAATGTTGAATCCTCTTTTCTTATCACACATAATTAATTTAAAGAAGATGTATTCTTACCCATATATTGAATTATATAGCCCTCCAACTGTGCTTCATGAGAGAATTCATGACACACATTGACAATGATGCTATTTATAAGGCATACTAATGTAAATAAAGGACAGAGTTTGCTGTTGAAGTGATTCATTCAGGGACTCTGGCCACCCCAGGGTCCTGAAGAACTCAATATGCCAACACATTTGCAATCTATTAGCTGTGACATTCCTGGGAAGTTCTGCTCAGAAAAACATATATGGGGGCATCTGGGTGGCTCAGTCGGTTAAGCATCCAACTTCAGCTGAGGTCATGATCTCACAGTTCATGCTGTCAGCACAGAGCCTTGAGCCTGCTTCAGATTGTGTTTCCCTCTCTCTCTGCCCATTCCCCAATCACAATCTGTCTCTGTCTCTCAAAATTGAATAAATGTTAACATTTTTTTAATTAAAAAAAGAAAAACATATATAATGCACAATTTCTTTTTAAAAAGATATGCTTGCTTATGTATAAAAAATAAAGTCTGCCTGTTCAACCTGATCAACAGGATAGCTAGTTCTGCACATGTCTATATTCTATATAGCCACCTCAGGGATATTTTGAAGTATCACATAGCTGAATCAATCGTGTAACAACTGTAGCTAACATCGACAAATCAAAGAGGCAATGCTCAACTAGGTGGCCACATATAAACATAAATATATATTTCTCCTACAGCATTCTAAATTAGGTGCTTGCTAGTTTTTATAGTATAAATACTGGTTTGAAGTGTGAAGTTCCAAATTTACATATGTTAATATATCCATAAATAGTAATGAATTAAAATTATAGAGTTTTTTTTCCAACTTAGAAGTACTTTTCCTTTTCTTTAATTTGGTAAGCAACTTTTCACTTACTACCTCAAAAGCAGGGCTCAAATCCATTACCTTCAGAAATATGCTGGTAAGATGGACAAAAATGAAAGCAAAATGAAAAACAACTATTTCAATCAGGAATGCTTTTGGCTGCAAGGAACATAGTGAACTGTAAAGTATTTTCATATGTATGAAGTCTGGAAGTGGGCTGCTGTTGGCTCAGTGGCTGAAAGTTGCCTTGGCTCTAGATCTCTATTATTGGAATTTCTTTCAAATCCTCCGAGAGTAATACACCCTGCAGGCAGAAAGGTGCTGGGCAGAATAAATCCCTTCCTTCTGCAACACTTCAGTCTTTCAGGAAAGGAAAGTTTTCCCAGAGGCACTCAGCAGACTTCCTCATATCATTAGCTAGAACTGTGTCATATGCCTATTCTGAATATAATCACTGGTGCAGAAGATTGAAATATCATGCTTGTAACCAACTGTAATTCATTTCCCAGACCTGTGAGAAGATTAGACCTCCCTGAGAGCTTTGTTGACCATTTAAATATCTGAACAAAACTGGGATACTGTTAGAGAATTACAGGACAGAATTGTCCGCCACTGAAACTTAAGCACATACTAATTTTCTATATGCAAACGTAAATCATTGCTATTTTATATTTTTCATGAATCTCTTGTTTTCTAGAGAAATATCCAATCCTTTGTTTCAATAAGACTATATATATTCAACTAAATAGAAGTGTAGTTTAGTATTGCAAGCAAAGTAAGTACAACATTTCAGACCACCCATAGAGGAAGAGCATGGATTATGTGAAGTATCTTGCAAACCACCTACAAGACGAAAAACATACAAAGAAGAAAAATGTCATACCTAGTGTTACATTTCTCACTGGAAAATGTAAAATATCTGTGACTTGAGAAAGAAGAAAAAAACATTATGGAGAATATTAAAATAAAGAAAATGCAAACTTTTAAAGAGTCATAAGGAAAAAGTTAATGACATGTTCAAAATTTATATAAATATGCCTCACAAAGATGTGGTAGATGTGTGGTGGTTGACAATGTTGATTGAATAAACACAGTCTATTTCTTTTCCCCCTTTGGACTTGGAAACATGGTCTCTTTCAACCAGAAGGGTTTTAATCTCTTAGCTTTTCTGTCCCCCTAGCATTCATCTCAAATTCAAAGCAATTCGAATAGTAAGGTAAACAGCCTTCTAAAATATGTAAATTTTCCCAATTAGAGAATATGGTAAATCTATCAAATAGCCTTTAAAAACGGTTACTTTCTGTGTTTGTTTTAAAGCTTATTATGGAGAGAGAGAGAGTGGGGAGGGGGAAGAGAGAGACTGGGGCACAAAGGATTCAAAGCCAGCTGACAGCAGAGAGCCCAATGTAGGGCTCCAACTCACAAATCATGGGGTCATGACATGAGTCAAAGGCAGATACTTAACTGACTGAGCCATGTAGGTGCTCTGAGCTGTGTTTGTTTTAGAAACGTCCAGACTAGGGGTGCCTAGGTGGCTTAGTCCATTAAGCATCAGACTCTCATGATCTCATGTTTTGCGAGTTCAAGCCCTACATCAGGTTCTGTACTTACAGTACAGGAGCCTGCTTGGGATTCTCTGACTCTCTCTCTCTCTCTCTCTCTCTCTCTCTCTCAAAATGAAAAAAACATTAACAAAATCCAAACCAGACGTGTGTGTGTATGTGTATATATATATATATATATATATATATATATATATATATATATACCTTTAAGCTGACACATTAAGGAAGGTTCATAGCTTTATTCCTCATAGGTGCCTTCTAAGACCTTAGATTTATTTATTTTTTATTGAAGTACAACTGACCTCCAATGTAACATTAGTTTCAGGTGTACAAGATAGGGAGTGGACAACTCTAAGTCATGCTATACACACCACAACTGTAGCTACTGTCACCGTACAATGCTATTATAGAACCACTGACTATATTCCCTATGCTGTACCTTTGATCCTCATGACTTACTCCTTCCATAACTGGAAGCCTGTATTTCCCACTTCCCTTGACCTATTCTGCCCACCCCCCTCCTCCCATCTCCTCTGTTCTCTGCATTTATGGGTCTGTTTTTGTTTTTAGCATTGTTTGTTCATTGTCTTTGTGTTCTAGGTCCCACATATAAGAGAGATCAGGTGGTATTTGTTTTTGTAGGACATTAGATTTTAAGTGTGGGCTAAATCATCAAGTTCTCTCAAACATTTAAAATTGCTCCAACAATACAATTTCCTAACTTGCTTTTGGATAAGATTTCCATCAAAAGTTTTAAGGGGCACAATTTTGAGTGTGTGCCAACATAAGTGACAGGATAGACATTTAACGATATTTCATGTGATATGTGTCTCCTGAATACCTGCCTTCTTGGTTGGATACTGTCAATAGTAAAATCTTAGTCATACCACTTCTGGTGAATACTGCTTGCTATGCTGGTATTTTGGACTCAAGAGTTCTGATGTGCTAAGAAGCCCAGAAAACCATATATTCAAGTGTAAATGTTATTCAGTGATTGACAAGAAATCTTCAAATCGCCAGATTTTTAATTAATTAAATATCTGTACTTAAATGCATCCTACATAAGAAGAAACAGTGAGTGTAGAAAGCTTACCCACAGAGGAGTTAAAATAAATTATCACAGAACACAGAAACTATGTATTTTATCAATTTAAGAGGAAACATCTCTTAAAGCACTTGGTCGAATGCAAAGCACAACTAAGTTTTAAATGATGTGTCTTTTTGGCTATGTGTTTATATTCTGAAAATAGTAACAGCATGCAATAAAAATGTCCTCTTGATTTCATTTCTAGCTTTTGAGGGCAAAGAGGTAAAGTTAAAGATTTCCTTTTAGAGTTAAGGTCTTTGGTTTTAAGAGCAAACTTTGGGGGCGCCTGGGTGGCGCAGTCAGTTAAGCGTCCGACTTCAGCCAGGTCACGATCTCGCGGTCAGTGAGTTTGAGCCCCGCGTCGGGCTCTGGGCTGATGGCTCAGAGCCTGAAGCCTGTTTCCGATTCTGTGTCTCCCTCTCTCTCTGCCCCTCCCTCGTTCATGCTCTGTCTCTCTCTGTCCCAAAAAATAAATAAACGTTGAAAAAAAAATTTAAAAAAAAAAGAGCAAACTTTGATTCATCAGTGAAATTCTAATCAACAAAGTGTGTTTTGAAAACCAATCTAGCATTTTTCTTAAATTCATTTTTTATTTCTGATTTTAATAGTGGTAGGCAAAATGGTGGCCCCCAAATATGTCCTATCCTAACCTCCAGAACCTGTGAATATGTTGAGCTATTACTCCTGTAATTGTGTTATGCCATAGGCAGTGCTGACCTAAAATGGGATAATTACCCAGGTGGGCCTAATAGAATCATATGAGTCTTTTAAAACAGATAACTTCTTTTCTGGTTGGTGTCAGCAGGGGACCTCAGAGAGATTTGAAGCACATGAAGAACTTCAGGTGTCTTGCTAGTTTTGGGGATGTAGGAATCCTCTTGAGAAGGAATGTTGGTAGCCTCTAGAAAAGCTGAAAATAGTCTCTAGCCAACAGCCAGCAAGGAAACACAGACCATAGTCCTATAACCAAATGAAACTGAATTCTGTTAACAACCTAGATAATCTGGAAAAAGACTGTATGTGAGGGGCTGTAGCATAGTCACTATCTCGATTTCTGTCTCATTGGACCCTAAGCAAAGTACTCAACCAAGCCCACCTGGACTTCTACCTACCGAACCGTGAAAGAATAAATGGGTATTATTTTAAGCTGCTAAGTTTGTGGTAATTTGTCATGCAGCAATTGGAAACTAATTCTTTAATATTGAAGTTTTCAATTTTTTAAAGGGATTTTTAACTGTCAAATAATTTCCCATAAGGACCAAGTGCTATAAATACATTATGTTTTTAGTACACTGGATTTAAAAAAAAATCTTTTAGACTCACTTTGGTATATGTATTTCCTTTTGAATTCTAAGACAGTTTGATAGAGTACATTGATTTGCCTATACAGATTTCTAGAAACATAATTGTTAATATTATTTACTTATATTAATTAATAGAAAGATACATCTAAAAGTTAGGACAGCTGGGCTTAAATTTAAATTCCATAATGAATTTACCTCCATAATCTGAAAAATATTGGGATTTTTATCTGCTTTTGAAACTAACATTCTGGATGAATGCAAAGTGATTTTATTGTTATATTTCTGGAGAAGCACATCCTTTCTCACATAACAAACCTTGTAGCTGCAGTGCCCATGGGCTAGTCCAACAATGGCAATAGCAATAAACAGAATGTTTCACTCCTTATGTCAACCACTTAGACAGTCAATCATTTTTATTGGAAATAATGATTGCAGAGTGGTATCAACCAAAAGTATTAGCACTAGCAATCACTTTTTGTATCATTATACAAGAACCCTTTTATAAAGAATGTATTCACAAGTTCTTGAGGAATATATCTTGTGAGGAAAAAAAAACCACCAGGGCTTCACATGGCCATCAAGTAGACACAGTATTTGCAAAACTGACGCTATTTGATCAAATGTGTTATCAGTGCATAAGACCTTGGAAAATATGTTAAAAAATAATGCCCCCAAATGCATACATTGTAATGTGCATTTAGTACTAAAATGACTTTTGGGTGAGAGCTTAATATATATTATTTTTACCAAAAGTTGAAAAGAAGGTCATATAATGATGATCTATAAGCACTAACAATGGATAGTTACATTTCATTAAATATATTTGTTTCTTCTCAACTTCAGTTTGTCTTTGTTTCTGTTTTGTTTGTTTGTTTGTTTGCTTTTAAATCATCCTAAGGCTAAAATTACTAATTCCCAGTTTAAACACAGGATTCAATGATAAAAAGTTTAGGAGCTCCTGGGTGGCTCAGTTGGTTAAGCATCTGACTCTTGATTTTGGCTCAGATCATAGTTTCATTGTTCATGAGATCAAGCCCTGCATCAGGCTTGGTACTGTCAGTGTAGAGCCTGCTTGGGATTCTCTCTCTCATTCTCTCTTTCTCTTTTTCTGCCCCCCCCCTGCTCTCTCTTGCTCTCTCTCTGTCTAAATAAACATTTGTTTGAAAAGGGTAAAAAGTTTAAAAACTATCTTCCTCTTAAAAATGTTTTCTCCTACTCAAGGATAAAATTGAGTTAAGCCAAATAATCATTAAAAAATCAAATTCTATACATGGCTCTAAAATACGTTATTACATCTTCATTATTATGCAAGTCTAAGACTATTTAGCCTAGGTGTTTTGAGTACTCTGTTTATGAGACCATGGTCTTGGGTTGGATGCCCATGTAAGCTCCTAAGGGTCTTTTCTGCTCATGTCTACAGAACATTAGAAACACACGTCTACTAATGCAAGCCTACAAGGTGTTTTAAGATAAGAATATAACCAACAGTGAAAATGCATCCAACAAAATCTTGGGCCGTATTTCTTACTGGTGCATAAATAGTGTCAAAATCATGTCGTAGGTGTTTTTCCTAACAGATCCTACATGTAAGTTGAAAAACAATAGCAACTTACCTCAGTACATACATTTCTGTATAAAATTTCAGTGTGACAAACATATATTTGTGAGAAATAAAATTCAAATAAAGAATTATAGAACTCAGGCTTTATTGGATGCTGTGAGCACTGCCCAAGTGCCTCTTTAGGACTGAGGCACTAATCCTTATCCAACTGTCAGAAGTGTTGTCTATTGATAGCTCACAGCCAAGTCCCTTCTCAGGAATTACCCTCCTGCCAAAGTAAGCTGCCTTGCTAATATTATCCTCACCTCCAGGAGCAAACCTCATGAATGGTTGATGCTAATGTACAAAGCTTCTAGACCCTTGTCTCAATTTGGGACATTTATGAAAAAACTAGCCCAGCTTCAGACCTTTACAAGGGATCAGGTGAGGGAGGCTTCTGTTGCTGCTGTGTTGCAGTTCAACTTCTCCTTCTGAGTGCCCTACTCCCCTCACTCCATTACGGATGTTGTTCCTGAAAACATTCCCTATCAATGACCTGCATATGAATCTCCACTTCAGAATTCATTATCAGAAGAACCTAACAACTACTGAAAATTGGAGCAGTCCTGGAAAGCAGATGTTAAAGGGGGTTTTGAATCTACATCACTTCTCCATTACTGGCAATGAAAATGCCATCACTGGAATAGATGGCATAATGATAGTTCTTGGCATCGATAGTAGCATTGAAGCTATTAACATTTTTTTCCTATCGGTAAACTAGGATGGCTTATTTAACCATAGCTGAATAACTAACTACCAGCAACAGAGCAATGCTGAGCCCCTAGGATGGTACCACTTTTTGAGGAGACCAACAGCCAGTATGTAACAAATGGTTACATTAGATCCCATCTACTGTAAAAGTGGGAGTGATTCATCTGGGCAGAAATTGAGACATTCTGAGTACGGGCTGTCTTTCCTGCTTACAGGCTTTGAAAGAACTGAGGGTTTAGACAATGTCTGATTCATTAACACAAAATACCATAAAACCCTGCATTTGTACAAAGGACTCACTTCATAGTTAAAGAAGGGGAGAATTCAACACATGTCTATGGGATCTATTGGTCCCATGGAACCTAGAAGCTTTCAGTCTGACAAAACCAGGTGACTTTTGATTGTGCAGATGAAGTGTTAACTTGGAGATGATACTCTGTAAAGCTAGGTGTCTGGCTCAAGGATAGAGTGAGTGACTTACACGAATGACTATTACATGGTGCCGGGTCTCTGATAGGTAGAATACATGGGTCTGGGGGTGGAGCAATGAAAGCAAGAGAAGCACTGCTTAGCACCACTTCCAGTGATGAATTTGGGGAATCTCATTCCTGTCCCCACAAATTAGCCTCTATGGATTTAGAAGTCCTGAATTGCAGGAAATGCTTCCATTAGGGTGGAAGAATAAAGCAAGAGTGCCATTTAATTTAAGTTATGCTGCCATCCAGTCACTTGAGACTCTTTGATCCAAGAGACCATAGTCAAAAAAAGGAGTCATCCTCCTGGAAAGAGTAATGGACCTTGACTGTCAGTGGGACCAGGGATCAATATGTTTGGCATCCAGGTGACACAGTGGGGCATCTCTTGCTAACCCTCCGCTTTTGATGGCAACGCAACAGAGGAGTAGTCACAGCTTGACAAGCTTGGAGAACAGTTACTTATACCCCTTAGGGTTGAGGGTCTGAATTACCCCAGTAGGTAAACTGCCTAAACAGGTAGTTGAAGGTCCACAGAATACAGATAGAATGGATGGTACGATATGGAAACAATGTGCATTAATTGTTGTCCCAGGACCAACTGCAGCACTGGGCATAGTTTTTCCACTAATCTTGTAAGCCCACCTTGGGAAGGAAACCAACTACTAACCTCAAGGGGCTGTTTCCTTGTGGACCACAAGGTAGGAACTGAAGAGAATCCTTCAATGTGCCACTCAGATCTCCCCTTTAGCATTAAGCACTTTTCCTTCCAGTGCTGATTCCCTCTCAAGGAATTGCCCCCAGCCAAAGGAAGTTGCATCACTCAAGGTGGTGTCTTGCTTCTGCAGGCAGCCTATAACCGATGACAGGTCCATGGGGAAATAAAAAGGCCTGCCCACCATTCCCCCAGTTTGGGACATATGTGAAAGATCATCATGACTTTAGAGAATTCCGTAACACCAAATGACCCCTGCGTGGCAACTGCACTGCAGTTCCTATTTTTCATTTGCCCAATTCTGTTTTTGTTCTTAAGAACATACTGTAATAAATGTGCTGTATGTAAATCTCGGTCTCAGAATTAGCATCCCAAGAAAGCTGACCTATATGTGGAAATCATTACAGGCCATACCAAAGAGAAAGCTCACTGAATTTCTTCAGCAACAAAAAATGAGATTTCATAAATCACTTTGATGAAAATACCATAAACATGAAGAAATACTAATAGTACCATAAGAAATAAGAAAGAACAGGGCTCAATTACATGTGAAAATTTATACGCGAGGATCAATATCTGAAACATGCTATTATTGTACAGATACATTACAGATTAAAAAACACAAATAGGTTATAATTATTTTAAGTCCAAATGTCCAATAATATATTAATAATGTCTATGCCACAACCTCAATAAAGCTGCCTCTAGAGTGTACTACACACAGAGTATTCCTAAATAATATATTCTTGCATTCACTTCTGACTTCTTCAGCTAGAACTTCCTTTCCATTTAGATTGTTTTTCACTTTTCCTGTTCTTTTACTACAAAATCATATGCCTTCCCCATATTATTAAGGGGAGTAGTGCTATCCTGGACTTTACAAATTAGTTAGTATTTTAAATATTTAAATGGGACTAGCCTTTTTATTTTTCAAGAGAATGGTATGGAAATCCAGAACTAATTAAAGAAATCATATATTTCTTTTTTATTCTAAATCTATTCTCTTTATTAGTGCATCCACATACATATTCTACGTATTATTTCCTAAGCTCTTTAACATTTTTCTGCCACGTTATATTTGTATGAATATAACATGGGATAGTTTAATTGATATTTAAAAAGCAATAATAGCTATCATTCATTACCAGTTCAATATGTATTAGATACACTCAAATAACTTTCCATGACTGCCTCATTCAATCCTCAAACAATCCTATCAAGTGGGTACCATTATTATGCCCATTAAAAACTGAGTGAACAGTCCCAAAAGTAGAATGTCTGCTGTAAGATCTTCTATTCAACATTAGGAGAATGTAAAATTAAAAAATTGGGGAGGAAGAAAATACACTTTCCTTATTCATAGATGATGTGATTATTTACAAGATAATTGACAAATTATTAGAACTAATTAAGAGTTCAGCAATGAAGGATGATCAATATATAAAACTTATGTTCCTATACACAAAGAAAAATAGCAAGAAAGTATCATTTTAAAAACTATTGGCTCTGGAATTCTAGCTTACACTTGAGAGGCAGTTTTTTATTCTCCAGAACTTCTCTAGAAACCAAACATGTCAACCAATGAGGAAAGAAAATACACAGCATCTTCAACAACATTTGTTAACAAGAGATCAGCATTATAAACACCAGCATATGGTAGCCAAATCACTAATAGACTTGAGCAATGGAAATTACAGGAAATGAAAAGGAATTTCTGATGAGTCCCACGAGCCACAGAATTTCTATATAATAAGTAAACCTCACTTCTAGAAGGCAAGAACCTCATGTTGAACAGAACTGTGGGCATCAGATTCTTGAAAGATCAACAAAAGTTGAGGATTCGTGTGTGAGTACAAAAAATGAATGGCTAAGTTCACTAAGTGAGGAGAGGGGAGCAGATAGGAAAGGTAAACACAGTTGTGGTCATATATGCCCTCTAGGTAGGATTACCTGACACAAAAGCAAATACTGTATGGGACATAGTCACACTAAAAAAAACAAAAACAAAAACAAACAAACAAAAAACTGCTGTTTATTGGAAAATAAAATTTTACCAGGCATCTACATTTTATCTGGCAACTCCACCTCCAGGATCTCAGAAATATCAAGAGGTATAGAACCCTACTCTGAAGTAACATTACTGAAAGTTAAACAAAAATGACCAGAATAAGCATTGGGGGTAAGAGAGATATAAGCACTAAGAGAGATGTAAGCACTAGAGGCAATGGGACCAGAGACAGCAGATCTCAGAAAGACCTTTAACTGGAAAACATACTATTTAAAGAGGGGAGCAGTGTTTTGAAATGAAGACTTGAGGAGAAAGCCTACTGAATTAGGCTTACCTCTGAGAGACAGAGGCATTGCTATACAGAAAGACCATAATTTGAGTCATTCATAATAACATGGGAGGAGGAACCCCTGGAGTAGTGAAGCCGTGAAAACTATGTTGATCCATCTCTGCATTCTCCACAGTTACATCCTTCTAAAAGTCCTAGAAATTCTTTTTTTTTTAAATGAAGTGGGGAAAAAGATGAAAACAGAGTCACGACACACACACACACACACACACACACACACACACACATGCACACACAAATGTGACCCCGAAAGATAAAAATTAAATTCTAATATTTCAAAATGAGCCAAAATAAATTAAGAAAGCAGACCACTGTAAAAGACAAAGAAAAAGAACTAGAAAAGCTAAAAAATTCAATGGTTAGATAATGGGAAGATTAAAATAAGAACTGACACTTCTCAAGAAAGATTTAGAAGAAAACAATCTTTAGAAATAATGATAGAATTAAAAGGAGTATAACTGAAGAAAAAGAGACTATAAGGTTAATCAATGGCATATAGAAAAGTGTAAAGGATAAAATAGAAATATGGGAAAAGGTAAAAAAGATTCAAACAAATATATATGCACAAACACAGAAAACAGGAATCACTAAAGAATGAAATCAAAGTATGAAACATATTTAAACATTTAAATTCTTAATTCATTAAAACTTTCTTGAAATTAAAAAGAACTCGATTCCACATATTGAAAACCAGAGTCAACTTGAAACATAAAGGAGATATATGTCAGGAAAAGTATTGCTTTTTTTAAACTGAGGTATAATTCATGTACAATAAAATATATAAATTTTAAGGGTGCCCTTGTATTAGTTTTGACCATTGTATAAACCTAAGTAAGCAGCTCCCCCCCAAAAATATACAACATTTCTAGCACGCTAATAATCTCTGAACAGTAACTACTGCTTTGATTTTATCAATATAGCTTCGTTCTTCCTTTTCTACACTGCTTGGCTTTTTTTTTTTTTTTTTTAACTTCTCACAGTGTTTCTGAGATTAATCAATATTAGTCTTGTGCCAGCAGCTTGTTCTTTTTTATTGCATTATATTTTATGAATACATCCAATGTGTTTACTAATTCATCTGTTGATAGAAATTCTTTTTTTTGTGCTTTTTCAGCTATTATGAATAAAGCTGCTATTAACATTCATGTGCAAGACTTTTTGTGGATTTAAATTTTCAATTTCTCCTGGATAAATACTTAGGAGTGGGATTGCTTGGTCATAAAATATGTCATTAAAACAAAACAAAACAAAACAAAACAAAAACCCTGCCAAATTGTATTTCACAGTATTTGGGCCACATTACATTCTCATCAGTGATGCAGGAGAATTCTAGTTCCTCCTTATTCTCTCCAACAATTGATATTGTCACTCTTAAATTTTAGCTTGTTAGTTTGTAAAGAAGACTCCCAGAGAGTTTTAATTTGAATTTCCCTAAAGTTGAACTTTTTGTTTTGTTTTAGTGTGCTTGTTGGTCAGAGAGTCTCAATTAAACAAAAAGCCGGTTCTTGAAAAGATAAATAAAATTGATTCTAAGACTAACAGAGAGGAGGAGGGGCAGTGGAACAAAGAAAAGACAAAGTACCAACATCAGAAATAAACAGGGACTTCATTTCTGATACTCAGAAATCTGCAGATGTCAAAAAGAGACCAATTCCTTAAAAGGGATAAACTAACTCAACCAATGTTAAATACTTTGAATAGTCCTATCACTATTAAAGAAATTATACTCACAATTTAAAAACCTGCAAAAGGAAATTTTCAGGCCCAGATGATTACATTGGAAAATTCTTCTAAACATTTAAAGAATATTGAACTTTTATTCTACAAAATCTTCACAGAAAACACAAGAGATGAGAACACTTTCTAATTCATATTATGAATCTAGTATTACCCTGATAACTAAACCAGACAATAGTAAAACAAACAAACAAAAAACAACAAAAAGAAAAATTACGTACAAATATCTCTCATTAATACAGTTGTAAAAAAACATGAGCTATTAGTCCATGAAATACATTTAATATATACATATGTAATGGCAACATATTAATAAAGCATAAAAGCATACATCTCAGCAGTATATAAATATGTGTATAATAGAAACATATGTAAATATATATTTAGCAGTATACAAGTATAATATAGAAATATAATATAGAAAATAATAAACTATCCAATATATAAATATAATATTTAAATATATAAAAACATAAAAATAGAAATTCAGCAATATAAATATAACAATAAATTAACCAAGTTGTAATTATTCAAGGAATGTAGGGCCTAATCAATATTTGAAAACTGATCAGCATAATCCATTATACTAATAGGTTAAAGAAGAAAGTAATTTCATAATTATATTGATAGAGAAAAGTTTCTGACAAAATTCAACGCTAATTTATGCTTTTAAAATCTTGGAAAAATAACAAAGGATGTGAACTTCCTCAATGTGTTAAGACATCTAAAAAGACCTACAACTAAAATTATACTTAATGGTGGAAGACTGAATGCTTTCTCCCTAAAATTGGGAATATGGCAAGGATATTTGCTTCCACTGTTTTTATTAAACATAGTAATGGGAGTTCTAACCAGCACAATAATATAAGACAAATAAAGAAAAGGCATATAGGTCAGAAAGGAATGAAAACAACTGTCCTTAATTGTAGACAATATGATTGTCTATGTGGCACTGACAAGGAATCATAAATATCCTTCTACAACTAGCAAGTGAGTTAAGGTAGGTCACAGATTACAAGATCAACATATTGTATTTCTATATACCAGCAATAAACACAGAATCTAAAAATATAATGCCATTTACAATCACTCCAAAGAACCAAAATACTTAGGTGTAAATCTAGAAAAAAAAAACACGTGCAGAATTCATATGATGAAAATTACAAAATGCTGATGAAAAAAATATATAATGATCTAAGTAAATGGAGAGACATACCATGTTCATGGATTGGAAGACTCAGAATAGTATATATATTGACATATATTGTCAATTATCTCCAAATTCAAATACAAATTTAAAACCACTTCTGTTCAAATCCTAGAAAGATTTTTTTAGATATTGATATTATCCTAAAATTGATATGAAAAGGTAAAGTTATTAAATTATCTACATCAACCTTGAGACACAAGAATAAAATGAGAGGAATGACTATACCAATATGCAGCTATAGTAATCAAGACCTTGTAGTCTTGGCACGTAGACACATAGATCAATGGATCATAATAATGAACTGAGAAATAACCCCACACTAATATTCCCCCCCCCACACACATACTAATATTTAATTGGGGAAGGAGAGTCTTTTCAAAAAATGTTACAGGAGCAATTTAATATCCATAGGCAAAAAAATGGCACTTGACCTAAACCTATGCAAGAATAAATTCAAAATGGGTCATAGATCCATTCCCATAATTTTTTAGAAGATATTATAGGAGAAAATCTTTTTGAACAAGGAGTTAAAAAAGTTTTCTTAGAGGACAGCAAAAGCATAAAAAAGTGGGTAAATTGGACTTCATCAGAATTAGATATTTTGTCCTGTAAAAAAATCTGTCAAAAGGATGAAAAGACATGTTGCAGAGAGAGAGAAAGTATTGGCAAGCCACATATCTGGCAAAAAATTCATATATAGAAAATATAAACAACTCTCAAAATGCACCATTAAAAAATAAACAACTGGGGCATCTAGCTGACTCAGTTAGTAGAACATGTGAACTTGATATTGGGATTGGGAGTTCCAGCCCCACATTGGGTGTAGAGATTGTTTAAAAATAAAACATTTAAAAAACAAAACAAAACAAACAAAAACTAACAATATATTGAGAAAATGGGCAAAATATGTGAAGATATATTTTACCAAAGAAAATATACAGATGACGAACAAGCACACGGAAAAGATTTCCAACTTTACCAGACATTAGGGAAATGCAAATTAAAAAGATGATGAGCTATTACTAGATACCTATTAGAAAAGTTAAAATTAAAAGGGTGCCTGGGTGGCTCAGTCAGTTAAGTGTCCAACTTCAGCTCAGGTCCTAATCTCGCGGTTCATGGGTTCGAACCTCACATCGGGCTGTGTGCTGACAGCTCAGTCTGGAGCCTGCTTCAGATTCTGTGTCTCCCTCTCTCTCTGCCCTTCCCCAGCTAGAACTCTGTCTCTCTCTCTCTCTCAAAAATAAATAAACCTTAAAAAATTAAAAAAAAAGTTAAAATTAAAAACAAAAATCGTGGCCCACAGAATGTTGGTGAGGATGTGAAAAAGGTGGTTCTCTCATACAATGCTGGTGGGATGTAAAATTGTATAGCCACTATGGGAAATACTTAGGCAATTCTTTTTTTTTGAGATGGAGAAAGAGCAGAAGTGAGGGAGGGCCAGAGAGAGGGAGACACAGAATCTGAAGGAGGCCCCAGGCTCTGAGCTGTCAGTACAGAGCCTGACGTGGACTTGAATTCACAAACTGTGCGATCATGACCTGAGCCAAAGTCTCGCATTACTGACTGAGCCACCCAGGTGCCCCGACTTAGGCAATTTCTTTAAAAATACTACAAAAACAAACAAAAAATGACTTACTGTAGAATACAGTGATTACACTGATGGGCATTCACCTCAGAAATAAGAATTATGTTCACGCAAAATCCTGTATATGATTGTTCACAGCAATTTTATTTGTAACAGCCTGAGAGTGGAACCAACCTCATTATAATCGGTGAATGGTTAAATAATGGGTACATACATACCATGGAATACTACTTTGCAATGCAAAGGAATATATTATTAATACACACGACTACTTGGATGGATCTCAAAGGCATTATGCTGAAGGGAAAAAATCGACATCAAAAGGTAATATATTTTATGACTCTATTTAGATAATATTCTAGAAATGTCACAATTATAGAGATGAAGAACAAATTAGTCATTGCCAAAGGTTAAGGGATGGTGGAGAGGAGCAGGTAGATATGATCATAGGTGGTAGCACTAGGAGACTTTCATGGTAACAGTTCTACATCTTGATTATAGTGGTGGTTACACAGATTCCCACATGTGGTAAAATGGCATAAATGTATAAATATTGTGCCAATGTCAATTCCTTGTTTTTGATGTTGTATTATAGTTTTGTAGGCTACAACCGTTAAGGAAAACTAGGTAAAGGTTGGAGGGAATGCCTGGACTACCTTTCCAACTTCCTGAAGTCTATAATTATTTTAAAATACAAAGGTAAAATCTATTTTATTATGTGTTTTAGTCAGTCTTTGATGCTTACTAATTAAAACTGGATTTATTTTTTAAACGACCACACTCAAGTGCAATGTTTTATAAATTTCTTTTTAAATAAATGTTTATATCTTATTAAGAAAAGATACAAATTTATTCCGGTAAACTTGATTTACAAAGATTTTTTTTTAGTGCAGTATGGCTTTTTGCATATGTAAGATACTTACCTTTTAGTTGGAATCATATGGAAAAACTATTTTATAATAAGATGGCTTGGATTACTATAGACCTTTACTTACTAAAAACTATAGAATTCCTATGATACATAAATAAATATTAAAGTCAGCATTTAAAAGCAAAATGTACTGCATGCCTATAAATTTTGTTTGTCTCCATTTCAAATAATATTTGTTAAAATGTTACATCCATGTAGATAATGATCAGAATTGGCTGATAAGACCTTAGCCTCGCATTTTCTGAAATCATGCTAACAGAAGTCCCATGACCTACATGCCTGTGAGTGAATCGTTTAGCAACCCATAGGTCAGGTTGTCCTTTAGACAGTGAAGACAATATGACAAACTTTGTAAACATATGTAATATCCACCAAAGCACTGGGATCTTGCAGAAATGTATCACTGCATAAAATTAAGATATTATACTTAACAAAAGGTTCCTTCCATTAACTACTTATCTTGTAAATGGAATACTTTATCTTTTAACAAAACTCTCCTAAGTGTACCTATCTATCCACATGTTTGTGAGAGTAGCAAGGAAGCCTTATGAGTTTCTCAGGAAAGGAGTAAAAGGATCATGGAAAATTTAAAGTAATCAATGAATGGAGAGATAGATATGTAATATGATGAAAATGTAATAAAGGGAAGGCAAGATTGATGGGGTTTGGATGATTTCAGTGAAAATCTCTACTCCAACCATTTTCTAATTCATGTCCTGCCCAGGAAATACAGAATGTTAGGTACTCTGGTAAATGTTAACTTTGATACAAAACCCCACACATTGCCTGTTCTCATTGGCTCACAGTCAACATGAGGTGTGGAAACACCAACTAGGTATAGATTATTTAGGAATTAATGTAATTACTTAAATCAGTGAGATAGAACTTAGCTTAGGTGGCAGAGGGAACACGTAGCTGGGCCCTAACTGCACCTTGCTTTGGGGGAGAAGACTCACTCACGTTGCTTCAAATATCAGTGAGCCAACAAATCTCTATTTCCTAGGTAAAGCTGCCTTTAATGTCCTCATTTGTCATCCTCTGCACTAAAGCAGTTATGGTTTATAAAAGAAACTATTAGCTGTTTGAGAACCCATAAGCACCCTAAAAGTCTTCAGAGTTGCATCAAGTTCACCACTTCAAACAATGGATAAAGCAGTCACTGTACCTTAGGGAATATTCATTGAATATCATGGATGAAATGTTTTAAATCAAAATGGTCAACTATTTTTGCTACAGTCTCACCATTCTGGCTAAATATTTATTCTCATAACAAACATTTATTGAGCTCATAAATTGGGCTGGGAGCTGCAGATCCAGCTATAAATAATAGGTAGTTTGCTCTCAAAGATCTCAGTCTACTGGGGGAGATGGTCAAGGAAATGAATGATTTTCATATGTGGAAACATGTTATAGGAAATAAAGGGAGTAGCTCACTCAGTTTAGGATGAATCTTATCCTTGGGAGCTCGTAGAAGATAGCAGAATGTAATCACTCAACTGCTTTTTGTCTCTTATTTTAAAGGCCTTTCACAGATGAAACACATATAAAAAAATCCCCTTGAGTTGGGCTTTTGGTTTTGCAGAATTGGACTGCAATTACAAGGATGTAGTTCTTGCAACAATAGAGATGAATGCCATTTTGGATAAAAATTTAAATAAAAAACCTGATAGGGCAAGAGGCAACTAAATATGAGAGCAAACAGCTGACACTTTAAATAAAATGGGAATATATCCAAATGTCAAGACAGTATTGATGATTTTAGCAATTAAAGGAGCAGTAGGCTTCCACACATTTCACAAAAGAGCAAGTTCAGCTTTGCCTCAATTAACCCAGATTTCAATTCAAGGGCAGAAGGATCATGAGCCAAATGGATCCTCCACAAATCCCACAATGAAAGTGTAACATATTAAATCTGGGCATCTTTCAACATCTTTTTAAGCCCATTTATTAAACTGGCTTTTTTATGGCTGATAACTTCTCTACCTGATGATCTGTTACTAAAAACTTAAAGTTGAATGTAAAAAAATATAGAATTAGCAACTCAGAAAAATCAAAGATATAAAGATTTGACTCTGATTTTTTAAAATAACAAAGGACAGAATGAAAATGAATTTGTTCTGCCCTTGTACCCAATGCATAATAAGGGATTGAAAGGACAAACTCAATGAAGTTAAAGGGCAAGATATTTGAAATGAATGGACATATTTATTTGCCCAGCATGTATAATAACATTTTAGCACCCACAGTTACTAGAGGTCATGGAAAACAAATAAAAATACCTGGGAGCACAAGGAACAGAATAATTTTCAATGTAATGAAAACATTTGTAGCAAAGATAATGACATAGTTAATTATATTGCCATACTTCAGGGGGCATTAAATAAATCATCTAACAAAAGTCACCCTATCAGATGAAAAGTACAGCATAGGGAATATGGTTAATAATATTGTAATAACATTATATGGTAACAGATGGTGACTATACTTATCATGGTGAGCATTGAGTAATGTATAGAGTTGTCGAATCACTACGTTATACACCTGAAACTCATGTAAGATTGTATGTCAACTATACTTCAATTAAAAAAAAAATCCCCCCAACAACAATAAAATGCAATGAGGTTTCTCTATGTGTTTGAAGTCTTCAGAATTTTCTATTCCTGAGTGAAGAAGTAACTAGGCTTTACTGATTTGTTAGCTAGTGAAATATGCTCCTGCATTTTGGAGGGCAAAGCTGTATGGAATCAGTATCTGAATACCAAAATGGCACATGCTGAAATATTGTCTATGAATGGAAATGGAAGGAGGCTTGAAGTTAAATCTTGATTTAAATGGGTGAAAGGGGTCTAAAGGTATAAATTTCCAGTGATAAATAAGTCATGGGGATATAATGCACAGCACGTTGACTACCATTAATAATACTGTTTTGCATGTTTGGGAAAAAAAGTTACAACTATGTATGGTGATGGATATTAACTAGACTTATTGTGATCATTTAAATATATATATATATATATTCAAATATCTCAAATATATATATATATATATATATATATATATATATATATAGTCTGGATGGACAGACTACAGTTTTATCTTTGTCTGCTTATTCAGTTAGACATTCAGTTTCAAATAGAAACCGTAGCCCAGAAATGGCCTGGATAACCTACCGTTGCTTATAGTAAATAAGGAAGGCACCTTAAACCACAATTCTGTCTTAAATATTTATAATCATAGTAAGTAGAACGACCTCTAAGGAGGGAGATTTTCATTAATGCCTCTTGGTTCAATGTAAGCCGCAGTGAGTTTTTTTTTTAATGTTTATTTATTTATTTTGAGGGGGAAAGAGAGAGCAAAAGGGCAGGGAAGGGGCTGAGAAAGAATCCCAAGTAGGCTCCATACTGTCAGCCCAGAGCCTGATACAGGGCTCCATCTCACGAGATGTGAGATCATGACCCAAGCCATGAGTTGGATGCTTAACTGACTGATTAATACAGGTGTCCCAGCTCAGTAAATTTTACATTCTCTTTTTTGGGGTCTGAGAACAAGGGGCGATAATCTGCCTCTTCGTTTTAGAGTCAGGTTTGATCATACAGAGCTAAACTACTTGCTCCCCTGACTGGTTGCACCCTATGTTTCTATATTTAATATTATGTTCTTGAAGTCTCAGTATAACTTTCTTATCTGGTCCATATTTCTCTGTACTGGATATTCAGATTCTCAGTTAAGTGAAAGTTTTTTTTTTATGTTTATTTTTGAGGGTGGGGAGAGAGCAGGGAGAAGGGGGACAGAGGATCCAAAGGGGACAGAGGATCCAAAGCAGGCTTTGTGCTGACAGCAGAGAGCCCGATGTAGGGCTCAAACTCATGAACAGTGAGATAAGGACCAGAGCTGAGGTCAGATGCTTAACCAACTGAGCCTCCCAAGTGCCCCAACCCGAAAATTTTTAAGTCAAAGAAAACTAATTTCAAGTAAAGAAAATAAATATAGGGTCATCTGGGTGGGTTAGCAGGTTAAGTGTCTGACTCTTGATTTCAGCTCAGGTCATGATCTCACCTTCCTTAGATGGAGCCCCAGATGGGGCTCTGCACGGGCTGTGTGGAGCCTGCTTGAGATACTCTCTTCTTCTCCCTCTGCCCCTCTACTGCTCAAAAGTGCACATACTCTCTCTCAAAATAAATAAACCTAAGAAAGAAAGAAAATAAATGTAAAGAGGACAGGGAATTTTTAAAAGATCAGTGAGAGACAAAGAGGAATAATAATGCTAAGATAGGGGTACTTAGGTAGCTCAGTCATTTAAGTGACGGACTCTTGATTTCAACTCAGGTCACAATCTCATGGTTTGTGAGATTGAGCCCTGTGTTGGGCTTACACTAACAGTGTGGAGCCTGCTTGGGATTCTCTCTCTGCTCCTCCCCCATTCTCATAAATAAACATTAAAAAAATAATGCTAAGATATTATCTGAATGTAAAAAACATCCAAAAGTCTATCAAAAGGCCATCCCTACCTTAAGAATTACCAAAAATATTTTATTGGTAGATGAGGAGAATGTTGCTAAAATGAAAATCCATAATTTGCTTCACTCTTTCCAAAGATGATTCAGAGTAAATGTCAGCCACAGACATGAAACTCAAGAAACAAGATAAAGAATTATTTGAGTTGCTGAGGGAAAGCATGGCAAATCTGACAAATTTTTTTAATTGGGGTGGGGGGTCTATACCTATTATAAGAATAAAATAACAAGACATCAGAACTAAATTATACACATTTGTAATCTCTTTAGGTCCTGGATAACATTTTTGTACAAGAAGCAAAGCAGTATTGCTCACATTTACTATGCAATCTATGAAAAACTCCATAAATGCCAAAACTATTTCATGAGGCTTTAGCAGAGAAGATGGATTGAAATTCTGAATAGAAATGATTTGTACTTAGCATTTCTCTGGCATTAGAGAAATGATTGGAATTTTTTCTTTTAATTAAAACTGTCAGCATGGAAGGATTTAAGGATGATCAGAACAAATCCAACCAGCAAACTTCATTAGCCAAAAAAGTTACAGGAAAAGTAAAAGGCACTATTTACTAGTGTTATAAGAAATGAGTCTACACATTAGGTATATTCAGTGGTGTTAAAAACATATCGAATCTAATTGTGATCAGAATGTTAAAAATTTTACAACTAAAATTCCACAAGTTATGAATAACCTAGTACTTTGATAATCAAAATAACTGAAAGAATATTTTTGCCCTACTATTTCTCTGAGCATGAATAAATATGTATATTTCAGAGGCTTATAATGTAAAAAAATAGATGTTTTTCATTCCTTCTTTTTAGTTTTTGTTAAAATAGTATCTAATGAGATTATAAAGATTGATTTTTATTGTAACCTAAGTCAATTGCCCTGGTAAAAATCACTGTAAGTCCAAAGAGTTATGATCTCACAGACCATCACATGTGTTCAAAACAAGAATAGGCTGCTTTATACAGCACTAGTCACTTCTCCTGTCTGATACCAATCATTTTTTTCTAATGCCAGAGAGAGAGAGAGAGAGAGAGAGAGAGAGAGAGAGAGAGAGAGCGAGCCTGAACAGGGGAGGAGCAGAGAGATAGGGAGACAGAATCAGAAGCAGGCTCCAGGCTCCAAGCTGTCAGCACAGAGACCAACATAGGGCTTGGACTCACAAACCACAAGATCAAGACCTGAGCTGTAGTCGGATGCTTAACCGACTGACTGTGCCACCCAGGCGCCCCTAAATGCAGAGTTCTTTAGAAACACAATTCATAGAGGGCCTACACCGGTTTTTCTGAATTTTTTTTTTCAAACAAAGAGAAAATTCTTTCTTATGCTGTATGTTCAGGATAAAGCCTTCAGTCCGAAGACTAGCACACAGTTGAACCTCAAGAGGTATTTGATGCGTTGATACGAAAATCTGAATTAAAACTCCAGAAAAGACCACAGTGCATTGTTCTAAAAAGCTTTGGAAAAGTGCTAACTGGGGCTCAGGCTTCTCTATTGTAGGCAACACCCCTGAAACCTACCATCTCAAGAGCCCAGCAGAAATCTTAAATTTAGTTCTGATAGAGCCCCACTGCTAATAAGCCACAGGGGTTCTTTACCTTCCATGGCCACCAACAGGAAAAAAAAACAAAAAACAAAAAATGATACAGTACATTTAAAATATAATAGTGCTTTCCCAACCCACCTGAAACTTTCAATTCTGGAGGATACTTTGAGCTGAGCAAGTTAACTTTATTGCACTTTGTCTCTCTGATATCACATAGAAACTTCCAGAATACTACAATTACACTGGTGAGTTTTACCTGAAATTCCTAACCTCTCTTTTCCTTAACTTTGTCTCGTGATTTTTATAAAACTCATCAATATCTCACTTTTCCACTTTCATTTATTTGTATCATTTTCATCAATATCCTATCATAGAGTTACTTTTTTAACCTTATGACTTTCAGAGAATCTGTATATAAAATATAACTATGAAAATTATCGTGTATGTTAATGAGACAGATGGTATTATATCATACAGTCTGCTTTATTTAAAATGATTACACGGAGTCTATCCATACATAAATCATCTCTTTCGGGATGCCCACCAGCTTGGTTGGTATAGCATGCTACTCTTGATCTCAGGGTTGTGAGTTCCAGCCCCACATTGGGTGTAGAGATTACTTAAAAATAAAATCTTACAAAAAATCATCTCTTTGTATATGTTGATGTTTGTCAGATACACATCTAGTTATGAGAGTAAGATACTAAATGGCTATTTGATTATAATTCACTTTATTAATCTTTCTTGATTCTGAGCTTCTTAGATGCAATATTCTAGGAAGAAAATTCATTCACCTTGTGATAAGAAATATGTAAAGTTGAGCCCATCAATTATCTGTGTTTCTAATAGCTATTTTTATTTCAACAGGAAAATAAACTTTGTTTTGAAGAAGAAGAGATATAAAAGTTAATATTAATATTAATATATCTGCACACTTTTCCATTTCTCACTGGAATACAAAAAGGAATGGACATTGCTCTAAATGCATATTTTGGGAGGCAAAAGCAAGGACATCTAGTAAGATAGTGTCTTTTTCCACTGCATTCAGTGAACAAAGGACCAATGCAGTATAATTTATATTTGGAGATTCAACACTCTGGAACATTAATCCTCTGCCAATTCTATTCATATGCTAAGTCCTTACAATTGAAGTCATGTCTTCAATATGTTGAGTCTCTAGAAACTAGAAAAGATTTTAGGCTCTTAGCAACTTTTGATCCATGAATAATTTTACACATGTCAATTGCTTCCAAAATTGTAAGAGTTTCTTTAGTTTTATGAGGTTTTCTTTTTGTGCTGCTATCCTGAGAGAAATCACTTTTTTAGTGCTTTCACTACCTTCTCTGACATTGTAACTATTTCTTTCTATAAATGGTATCTGCTCATTTGCTTTTCGTAATATCCTATTGGAAAAAATCCATAGCTTTAGCTCTGAATTCCTGTCACTTTGTAGCCATGTGCCTGGGAGCTGGGATGGTTTTATTGATTAGTTTACAAGTATGAGATGCCAGATGTTGATTCTGGATGCACCAGAGATTTTATGAATGTAGATTCATTGATCTAACCATCTATAAGAGAAAAGCAACTCTTCCCAAAATAAAAATTATAGGGAATTTCATTAATAACAATATAGTGAAGATAATATATTATGCACAATAATACTTCTGGCCATATTAATCATCTACTATATAAAGAATTTACATAATTGTTACATTAAATATTGCACATTAGAATGCTCATTTTACACTTAGAGAAACTGAGGCAAGGCCTCTTTATATAAATTGAAATATTCAAATTATGTGCCAGGAATTTATGAGATATGATATTTAATTCATGTATATTCAAACATAAGCAATTCATTCAAATAAAATATTAGAATGGATTCATATAGTTTCTGTAATGGTTTCTGCAGTGGCACTCTCTGTAGGTGGAGGCACCCATGCCCAGCTGCTGGAATATTGACTGTTGAGGGCTCACAGCTGAGTTTTTCACTGGGCATTGCCCCTGGCCTCAGGGAACCACCTTACCAAAGGTTGCCTGTCTTTCTAGAAGACAAGATTCAACTACTGACTGGCTAATGTAGGGATGGAAAAGCCCTAGTGTTTGCATGGCCTCAATCTGGCACAACTCTGAGGGGTTATGCCTGCTTTAGAGCTCCTTGTAGGATGAGCGGAGACCTTATTTGCAGCTTCTGCCTCAACCCTACCCTGTCTCCCTCACTTCCCCGTAGATGTGCCCCCACACTCAGCACTTCCAAGTAGGTCCCATGCACCTCAGAATGTTTCCACACAGCACAATGGAGGGAAACTTCTAAACCTTTTCATTTTGCAGAATTTCATAGGAGTAATAGTTGGTAGAAATTAGTTCAGAGAGCACCAAGCACAAAGTGCCAAACAAACAGTCCTGAATGCTTTGTTCACTTTCCATTAACCATTTGTTTTGAGTTAAAAGGTAAGGCAAATCTGTGATTTTCTTTAATTTCTGCTTATGTAATGGATATTGAGGAAGGCTTTCCCAATAGTCTAGAATTGTCTAACACTGCTAGAAAACAAAGACACGGACAAAGTACTTCACATTCTTAAAAAAAGGGTGAAAACAATGGGTTTCTACACCTCCAGCAGCCACTCTGCCTCTGCTCCCTCAACCTTTCACCTCAGCCCCCTCCAATTCCATTTCTATTTAAGCAGAAACTGGATAGGCTGCAGACCAAAACCTGGATGTAGTTAGGGACTGACATAACTTTTCCCAAACTTTCACTGCACCCAAAAGTACCCCTTGTAGAGATCTGAAACAATCCTAAAGAAGAGAGCCCAGCATCACATTCAATAGGATATTTTGGTACCAGACTTGCCAACAGGTACTGAGTTCCTTGGAGTTGGTGGGAAGGGATGAGAGAGGTTAAAAGAGATTGAGCTAGAGTGAATTTTCTGCATTGAAGATGGATTTTGCCACGATCGGGCTACTGAAGAATCCTTCAAGGAAGTGATGCAAACTCCATCAAAGTGCCAGCATCAGGGCACAGGCCATTCAGAGGGTATAATTAGAGAAATTTCAATAATCAAAATGGAATTTTAACATGATCAATTAAGAGATATTTACCTCTTTTTCTTTATCTCCCCTCTGGTCACCAAGACACTGGAGAGGAAAGAATACTGGGAGGAGAGAGAGAGCATAGAAGTACAAAGAAACCATAGAAAAGTAGTCATGGCCTCTTTCCATGCAGGTACTTGAAGCAGGGAAGGAAGCTGATGGGGAAGATAAGAGATAAATTGGATAAGTGACTGATGTTGTCAATTGAACTGAACAGGAACATTAAGATCTGAAACAGTTTAGGAATCTATGAGATCTGCCATAGATGTTTTTGAAGGAATAGGAAATAGGAATCAGTGTAGTCAAAGGTAAAGACTGGGGAAAACTGTATGTTTCCACCCACTGGGTTAAGATTGTTCAAGACCTGGTTACATTTCATCCTGGCAAATAGTAGAGAAATACTAGCCAAATTTATGGAAAGAAATGATTAAATTAAAACATTTACTCTCCTACTTGACAAGACACACTCACTGAAGGACAAATTTTCTGTTTACTAAAGAACTTTCAGCTATGCATCCCTATTTTGTTTAAAACAATTCATACTCCTATATGAAATGAAGCATAATTATAACATCGAATGAAAAAGAGAAATATGCAAAGAAATGACCCCATTTATATAAATAAAATACATTTGTATATGTTTTCTATATCTCTCCAAAGTTTAAAACTAGAAGTTGACAGTGGGTAACAGTGGTTAGCAGGATTACTTGGAAGTGAAGGTAGTGAATTTTTGTTTTATTTCTATTATTTGTATTTTTTAAATAATATACATAACTTTTGAGAGTAAACAATATGTATGTGTTTTTAAATTTTTTTAATGTTTATTTATATTTGAGACAGAGAGAGACAGAGCATGAGCAGGGAAGGGGCAGAGAGAGAGGGATGTATGTGTTTTTAGACAGCAAAATAAAATCAAAGGAAGAGATTTATCAAACAGGTCTCTTTTCTGTACGCAGATCTCTTCAGACATTAGTGAACATGTCATGACTTTATAATTACTAGTGGTACCAACTAAGAATGGGCTCTATTTGGGGTGCCTGGATGGCTCAGTTTGTTAAGTGCCCGACTTCAGCGCAGGTCATGATTTCATGGTTTGTGGGTTTCAGCCCCGCATTGGGCTCTGTTGCTGACAGCTCAGATCCTGGAGCCTCCTTCGGATTCTGTCTCCCTCTCTCTCTGACCTTCCCCTGCTCATGTTCTCTGTCTCTCAAAAAATAAATAAATAAACGCTACAAAAAAAAAAAAAAAAAAAAGAATGGGCTCTATTGAGCATTTAAATAAATATCCAATAATAACATGCCTCCCACTTGATAATTCCATACTGGCCCATGGTCCTTCTTATTTGATTCTTGCTTCCTGCTTATATTCAATTTCACATAAGTTAATATAGAAATATGGTCTTTGGAAACTGGCTAATGTGTGATTCCCTATTTTTAAAGCATGAAAAACAAATCTAGGATTTTAAAACATGAAAAACAAATCTAGGCTGTGGATATATATACAATTCCAGGGAAGCCCAAAAGTATATCCACATTGGAAGTATGTGAGCAAAGTGACAACAGCATGGTTGTATAAGTGGGGAATCTTTTGGCTAGGTCTTAAATCTATCAAAATGGATTTCTAAAGGGTGTCTGTGGCATTTTCTACTCTGTATATTTTTCCAACAGGATACAGTTATATCTGCCTGTGTTAATATGGAATCTTGTCCAACATTAGGGCTTCTCAGCATTCTTGGACTCTGCAGGGGTGTTATGCTATGCTATCGCTATATACTAATTAGTGGGAGTGGGTGATCACAATGGCAGAGTGGGCTCTCCTCCCCTCCCTCTGCTTTCACTTGGGCATCTCCACATTTCTTGGCTCTATGTATTGAAACCTCTTTTAATAAGTCAGTGAAAGGGGGGGATCTTTTACTTTTCAAGCTTTTATGGAAGGAAATTTGGAAGTCTCACTACCAAACAACTTTATTTTAGAAATGAGAAAACAAAATATGTTTGTTTACTAATGAGTGACTCAGTCCCAAATATGTAGTGTAACAAACACTAAGACTAAAGCATTTCACTCTCAAGTCCGTGAGGTCCATCTCACCACACTAACTCCCTTTTGATGCTAACTTCATTGTTAGTGTCATTTCTGTCTTCCAAGGGCTATGATTTTGAATATTTTTGGTCAAAAATATTTGAGAGACGTGTGCCTGAAGAATCTAGGAGTTAAGACCACAGTTACTTACTAACTTCTCCTCCGATTTCAGTAGAGATTTTGGTAATATTTGGTACAATAGTTAACTTTTAGCTTTCAGTCACTTTTCTAATGAATCTACCCATCCTTTGAGAATTATATGACTATGTTCCAATTGCATGGAGGCTTTTAATATTCTCTAAGAGGGAATATATTTTGTGGCCAATCCTAAAAAATTATAACTCAGATTTTTTTTTCAATTTGTAGATACAACAAAAAAAGAATCTATAGCCCACATTCTGTTTGTTAAAACACCAAAAGTATTTCGAGTATTAACTTTCTAACCACAATTTCAGAAAGAGTATAAAATATTTGTCTTACGCAATTTAAAACTCTTATCACAAGTGATGTGTCAGCAATACCATTATAAACAGGGATGGCAATTTGAGGCATTTTCAACCCAGCTGCACAAATAATAAAATTAAAAATCACACACACACAAAATCATCTTACATAAGTGAAAGCACTAAATTAACTATGTAAATCACCTTCTATTTTCATGTTAACCCTAGTGGAACAGATATGCACCTTTCAATGCATTTTTCTTCATTTGGCTTAGTGGTTTGATCTCATTTTAGTGTTTAATTGGTTACATGCTTCTGTAATAAACATACTGGGAATACTTTTTCCACCAAGCCCTATTTATCTGAAAGAATCTAAAGTTTCTATGAAGTATGAGTATTTAAGTCTGACACATGTATTCGAATATGCTTAACTACGTAGGCTGACCTCTTTCATTAGTTTAAGATTGCAAGTCCCAAGAGTGACAATAAAGATGAGAATAAGTACCGAAAATAAAAGCCGAGAAGAGAGGAAGAAAAACAAAAAAACAAAAGAGAGAAAGTCAGAAGGAAGGGTCATTATTTGATTAACATTCTAAGGTGAAATGTATGGGTCAAGAAAGACTGGTGTGTGTCATTAAAAGAGTCCAATAAAAATGCCAAAATTGATTGAATATTGTGTAGAATATTGTGATTGGGATGAGTATGTATGATCACCCTGTACAACTCCATCAATTCACAACTGAGACAACAAAGACCCTGAGGAGTGTTGTCTTGCCCAAGGTCATACGATCATTAAGTACCAGAGCTGGAAACTCCAAACTCCTGTTTTTAGTCTAAGGTTCGTGATTGAAAATCAAGACATATAAAGGAGTTGTAAATAATATTTATGTATTTAAATAAGAATGCTAAAGTAAGCTGTCAGATATTAAAAATAAAAATACCATATGATCCAGTAATTCCACTACTGGGTATATACCCAAAGAAAATGAAAACAAAAATATGTTTACTACAGTATTATTTACAATAGCCAAGATGTGGAATCAACCCAAGTGTACATTAAGAGATGAATGGATAAAGAAAATGTGACGTGCCCATATATACACATACACGCACACATACACAATGGAATATTACTTAGCCATAAAAAGGATATAAATCTTACCATTTGTGACAACATGAATGCGCCTAGTGGGTATTATGCTAAATGAAGTAAGACAGAAAAACAAATGCCATATGATTTCACTAATAGGTAGAATCTATAAAACAGAACAAATGGACCAAAAAAAAAAATAAGGCTCTTAAACTCAGAGAACAAATTGGTGACTGTCAGAGGGAGGTAAGTGGGAGGACGGTTGAAACACATGAAGGGGTTAACAAGTACAAACTTCAATAAAAAAGCAAAATAATAATAAAAGTACAATAAACTAGCATATTTTAATAACTAATTCCAAGATATAGTAGTTTATATTGCTTTACAAGAACATTTTCCTATGGATTATGGTAATAAAAAGTAAAAAATTCAATTGTAATTGTCAACTTTTATGTATATTAAAAGCTTTCCACTTCCATCAGTGATGACCGCAAGATATGCATGGCTATTGATTGTAAGCTATTTGTACAGGATGGATTAATGGTTTCTTCTCCCGTAAATATAAATATTTCAACCTGAGCTCATCAAACCTTCAAACTGTTAAACAACCATTAACAACATCCAATCCCATTCACCCCGTACCACTCTTCCCCAGAGTCTTCTTGAAATAGTACCTTGTGGAATAAGAACTACACTGACAAACAATAACGTAAACATGAGCATATAAATTACTATAAATTATCCTGGTACAACTGGGCTTCTCAAGAATTATACTTTTATTTATTTATTTATTTCTTTTCTTAGAGAGAGAGGGAGAGCATGTGCATGTACAAGTGGTGGAGGGGCAGAGGGAGAAGGAGAGAGAGAGATAATGGTAAGCAGGCTCCATGCACAGCATGGAGCCAGACCCAGGGCTCAATCCCAGGACTGTGAGATTATGACCTGAGCCAAAATCCAGAGTTGGATGCTTAACTGAGCCACCCATGTACCTCAAGGATTTTATTTTTATCTTGGTTTAGCCAGAACATTTTATAGCTTACTTTTATTATGAATTGTTAATCTACTGGCCTTAAAATAAACATGGGCAGACCTAACTCATTTGCCTTTTCTCCTATCACTTATGCAATTTGTTATCAGAGGAATAATCTCATCCATATTAAGATATATACTAAATTTATGTCAGGAAAAATATTTTATATAGAGACCATTCATATGTTTGATCCTTTCAAATGAAACATGAATTATTGGTTTTTATTTTCTATTTAAAGACAAAGCTTAGATTTAATTAGATTTAGCAGCAAAGCTTAACATACACACACATGTGTATGTATATATTAATATGTATGTACATATGTTCATATGTTCGTATATGTAATAGACTTACTCTTATATGTTTTAAATATAAATTGATACCCAAAGATAAAGAAGACCAAAAAAAAAAAAAGTCCCATAGAAGTTCACATATATTAGGACAAGGACTGGACCTGGGGTTGAGAGTTGAGGGCATTCCGGCTATCAGAGGTTCAAAATAACTTCATGTGGTCATCAAGTCACCTGGACTAGATACACTTTTAAATAACGTCAGAAGCATGGCCTCTCATCTTCACAAATATCTTGAGAAAACAATGACTTGTTCTAGTATTTATAATCATAATCAATACTTATTAACCCTGTGACTTTGAACTAGTTACTTAAAATTACTGACGTATCTGTTTCTTCACTGTGATTAAGAAAAACTCACTCAGCATATTATAAAGATAAGCAAGGTCTATGTAAAACTCCTGGCACTTTTAAGGCATGGAATAAATGTTAAGTTATAATAATGATAATAAAAAATACATATGTCTTGGCTGGGCATTAGAGTGATCTGGTCCCTATTTCATTTGCATATTTAAAGCCTCAGCATATAAATTTCAAAGGCAGGTTACCCTATTGATCCACAAAAGCGCTGTGTCATGGCAGATTTAGTTTTCTTTAATCATCAGTTGCTTGGATTGAAATCACACTCATTCACATTAAAATTCCTGAAACATTATGCATTAAGAGTTATGGTCCATAATTTGATTTTTTAAATAGCAAAAGATTCTTGCCTTCATTATATATTGAAATGTTACTTTGTCACCTAGTCATTTCTGGGCCAGTGGAAGCTAAAACTTGGAAGCCGTCATAGACATTTATTTTTCAGTCCTAAATGTCTTGCCTATTAACTCTTTGGCTATAAAAAGCAATCAATCATATTAGAAGAGTAAATATAACTCCTTCCTGAAAACATAATAATCTATTTCAAAAATGCTTCTCCTCAGTAAATGCATATGCATTATGATTATGAAAATCAAGTGAGCTAACCCGGTGGCCTTGTTGTAGAGGGGATGGTTGGGAAGGAGGTAGTGATGTGGCAATCACCTATTAGTACCCTGAAGTGCAAGGGCAATTGGGAGGAACTAAATTTAAAACAGAGGATCCAAGATAACTGAAGGGACAATAAGAAGAAAGGAGGGAGGAACAGAGGGAGGAAGGAAAAAAGGAGAATGGACAGAACTATCATTTTCACTCCAAAGCCCCTGCAGGAGCCCTGGAATCTTGTGAGCATCATAAACTCTTTCTTGCCTTTCTGCCTCTGCATATTCTGATCCCCTTCTTAAATCCTTTTCTTTTTTTTTTTTTTTTTTTTTTGGCTGCCAAACTAACACATATTTTAGTTTAAGCCCAAATTTTACTTTCTCTACAGTCTTCACTAACTTCCTCAGACAGATATGGATGTTTCCTTTTCTCATGTTTGCTAATATGGTAGATAACATTATTTTTATAATGTTTATTTTTGTGTGAGCTCTTGAACTTGAAGAGGATATTTTAGATTCTGTATACCTTGTTTATAGCAAAGTGTGTACCTAGAATAGGGTAAATAATCATTTTGTGTGTGTGCTGCTTTTATTAGTTTTCACCTGATAATAGTCGACTTCATATGCAAAAATCAAAGCTAGAATTTGAATGAAGTAACGATTTCACATCAAGACAAATTTTAAAACCTCACCCATATTGACATATTAGCATATTCAAAATTATAATAACATTATCAATGAGGAATGATGATCAGACAAGTCTTCATTAAAATATTTACAATCTATTACCTGTGTCATGGAAGAAAACTTTCAATACTTGTAAAAAGCCATCATAAAGTCTGTAAATCTAGGCATCAGGGGATTTGGGGGTTGGAAGGAATATTAAATATCACCTCTCCCAACCAGCCTACCAGTATGCAAATCCTCTACAGTCTGCTAAGTGAGCATCCAGGCACTGCCTGGTCCCCCAGCTATTCCCCTTGGAGGCTGATCTGAAAAATGCCACAGTCATGCATCAAGAACACCAAAACAAGTTTCAAATTCTCTCTTGTGTGAAATAATATGAAACTTCATGAAAGAAATGTGAAATAAATCATTTAACAAAGCACAACAGTCTTAATTGGTGAATCGTGCTTTTAAATTAAATATTTTCTATACATTTTAGTAGACAACTGTTAGAAAATTTTCAGTGAACGATTAAATTTAACCCAGTTAACTTCAGTCCTTATTTCAGAATAGAAAAATAGAGAATCATAGAAAAGAGATGTATAATTAGAAATAAGTGGTCAAGTATACTTGTGGGGAAACAGTTGGAGAAAGGGCATGGGGTTTTGAATATAGGCACACTGGGGGTGTCTGGGTGACTCCATCAGTTAAGCATCAAACTCCTGGTTTTGGCTCAGGTCATGATTTCAGGGTCGTGTGCAGAGCCTGCCTGGGATTCTCTCTCTCTTCTCTCTCTCTGCTCCTCCCCTGTTCATGTGCGTGCGCTCTCTCTCTCTCTCTCTCTCTCTCTCTCTCTCAAAATAAATTAACTTAAAAAAACAAAAAAAGAAACATCACCCTTTTCAAAAACATCAGTTTTCCTTTCAGAGAAATGATCTGATTTGGAGAAAATGTAGGAAAAACCAGTTAATATGAAAAAAATTATACTCTAGAATCCAATAACAGTTTAAAGTATCCATTTTTATCAGTTCCAGTACCTAAATTAAAGATGATAGGCAACTCATAGAAATCTACATGATTACCAAAGGAAATTAAAAAAAATTATATTTATTACAATTTTGTTTCTCTAATTTCTTCATTTATGTCTTCCAGGGAGTGATATTTAGAGCTCAATTATACTCCTTCTTATGATTACTATTAATGTAATCTAAAGCCCTTTACAAACAAGTCTTGTATTCTCCAAGTTGTAGCAGACTATATAGGCCTAACAGAGGTTGAGTACCTCCTTGGGCCTTACAGGACAATGGACTTCCATGCCTTCAGAATCAATGAGACTTGAAATCACTTAAGTGGATTAAGATGCTTGTTTATTGAATTTAGCAACTGAGAAGATTATTTCTTTACAGATCACAGGCCCATCCACAAACTACCACACACAATTACTCTGGAGAGACCTCTGATACACGATTAGCCATGGACATAGTAAAACCACATGACTCTCTGAGGATCTTACCAACTTCTCATGGTGGCCCTTACCACAACATGATGTGAAATGGTTTGCTGTGCTATTCTAAAATGGTTTGACAACAGCATCTCTACTGACAATAAGAGTGCAGTATAGCATGGTCTTCAATACCTCCTACATTACCAATTCAGACATTATCAGCTGAGTTCACAGAAAACAAGGAGCTGCTTTTCTAGGACCTTTATCATTTTATATTTAAAATCATATACCATTTATAGTTCTGTTTATCCCAGATCAATGTATATAGCCTTATCATCTATGCCTGAGTATAGACAAAAACCCATAAAAACAATCCCCAAATAAATAGAGCTGTTGACAAGTAAATTATGGAAATAGTGAGCAATGAACATTCTGGAACATCTTTAGTGCGGCAGTTTACAACCATACATGTTATTTATTTTGCTTTTCAGTGTCAGACTGAAAATGGTTCATTCCTGGTGATGGTACTCATGACAACAAGCAGGGTTTGAAAAAATTTCTGCTGAGTTCTGAAAGATGGAAATCATAATGGAAGCATTAAAAATGGAAAGAGAGAAAGGAGGAAAGCAAGTTTTATTGCTACTCAAAGCTTTGTTACACATTTGTGACATATAAAGATAATTTTTTTTTAATTTTTTTCCCAATGTTTATTTATTTTTGGGACAGAGAGAGACAGAGCATGAACGGGGGAGGGGCAGAGAGAGAGGGAGACACAGAGTCGGAAACAGGCTCCAGGCTCTGAGCCATTAGCCCAGAGCTCGACGCGGGGCTCGAACTCACGGACCGCGAGATCGTGACCTGGCTGAAGTCGGACGCTTAACCGACTGCACCACCCAGGCGCCCCTATAAAGATAATTTTAAAATATATTTCTGGTAGATGAGTATTGGAACCCTGTTCAGAAAAGGACTTAAATAATTTTCATTATCTCTTAGCTCACAAACTTTTTGATTCCTAGATGATGTACGTTTACTCTAAGCTTCCGTAAGGCATAGCTAAAGATGATGACATAGACAAAGAAGTGACACTTCTTAACATGATAATTATTTGACAGCCTACTTGTACTAGACATGTGCTCAATATTTTATATTCATATTTCATTCCATATTTGCAATAACAGAAAACCAATGTGAGGAAGAAACCAAAGTTCAAGAGTTTACTTGACTTGGGTAGGACTGGACAAGTAAACACTTTTCAGAAATGAGAGCACCAGGTCCTTATCCTTAGATTCCAGAACCTTGACTCTAACTAAATTTTATGATTTTTAGAGAAAATCATTTTATTGAATTATGAGCAGCCAGCAATTTCCACACAGATGCCCAGTATTGTCCCATGTAACAATGGGGAAAAAGTCATGGCTTTAAAAATTAGTAACTGATAAAATTCTATTCAGTAGGTGTCTGGTTAGTGCTTGGAGGTTCTGATGTATCTCTTCACTCCATTATAGACTACCTCAGAGAGCAGAGAGTATAAGCATTAAAATGTTTGAATAATGAAAATGGCTATTGGGATAGAGGAGAGATCTTTGTGCCATTGGTGAAGATTCTCCATTAGTTTTACAAACATTGTCGTTTGGTTACATAAATCAAGCCCACAGTTAAGTTCACTTAAGGTCAATGGACAAAGCGCAGCTGAAGTAAGATCTATTTTGGTCAGGCAAAGGTAAGTGCTTCCATATTGTTGATGGCATGCAAATTATTCAATACCCCTCCCTTAGGAATTTGTACTAATCACTGTATTGACACAGACAAAAATAACTCATGTGAGGATGGAGATTAAAAGTGTCCCCAACCTACTTCCTTTTCATTTGAGAATCAACATTGTTTGAATATGTCTGATGCACTGCAATAGTCCCAAATAAAACTAGATAGCAGGAAGAAAAACCAGGGTCGTGTGAGGAACCTTAACACAAGGAAAATGTAGATTAGTGACCCACGAATAATACAATGACTTAGGAAATCAGAACTACAGGGTCTAACCATAAGGTATAATTGATGTTCTAATCTACCCAAAACAGATACTCTAGAGGAATTATAGGAAATGGAACAAATAGTAACAGCTGTACACTGGAGGAAAGGCAAGTGGTACTCCAGTATGGAAGGGGCATGGCACAGTGTGAAGGGGCTCTTTGAGGATGGGTTGCCATCAAAACCTGAAGCAGTCAGTAGAGACCTACATTAATGGCTAAGAAGGCTTAGCATAATACTGTGACAGCAGGTATTGGGAACACTAGTCTCTGGACACTAGTCACTCTGGCAGCAGCAAGATAGAAAAGGGCAAAGTAGACTGGGTGCAGTCATCACTGCAGCACATGGTGGCATTATGGGGGACTCAGCATTCTTGGCAGAAACTGCATGGTTCTTAAGCCACACAGGAGTGTATTTGAGTACTGACTTCATCGGTAAGGTAAAGGTAAAGGACTAATTTGTTGGACATGGATGAGCATCCCTGGGCATGCTGGAACATAATGTGCAAGAGGGTGTTGGAGTGGAAGAAACTGCACTTTATGATAATCTGGGGCAGGTGTGAATTTGGGAGTCTTTAGAATTTGGACATTAAAGGACTCGTAATTTTGTTGCAACCTGATGAGGTCTAGAGACATCTAAGTTCTAACTTAAAATAAGTAAATGTGAAGCTACAACAACTCTGTTCATTGGCGTGTGGCAGAGATCCCATGAGCATTCCATATTTAAAGGATTATGATTTAACTCTACAAACTACATTGTTATATAAGTAAGATTTGGTTGAGCATAATTTAAGTACAAGTAAGTAAAAAGAGATTTCTTTTTTATAACCAAGTTAAAAATAGTATCATTAGAGGATTGCCTCTAACAGATTCATCAACATTTTATTTATTTATTTATTTATTTATTTATTTATTTATTTATTTATTTATTTATTTATTTATTTTTTCAATGTTTATTTATTTTTGAGAGAGAGTGCACAGAGCCTGGCACAGGGCTCCAACTCATGAACCACGAGGTCATGACCTGAGCCGCAGTGAGGAGCTTAACACACTGAGATACCCAGGCACCCCTTCATCAACATTTTAGAAATGTGATCACTTTTCACTTTCCTATTTACTTATAACCCCTACAACCTAAATCAAGCTTGTGACATAATCAAATGCATTGAATATTTTTATGTAAACTTTGACACAGTTTTATTTTTTCTGATGTGATAATGTCTCATATAAATTATTCATCTAGAATGCCAGTTACAAATTATTGTCCCTGTGCCAAATGTGAAGAACAAAGTCATAGATACTTTCTTTTCAATATGATAGTGACTTTATAAACTACATAGTTTTCAAAATATTCACTTTATTATTTATATTACTAATCCTAGTAATGAAAGCATAAATCAAAGTCTCTAAAGGAGTTAATTCATTTTGTAGGTTGCCTTTTCATTTTGTCAATTTTTCAGTTGCTGTGCGGAAGCTTTTTATTTTGATAAAGTCCCAACAGTTTATTTTTGCTTTTGTTTCCCTTGCCTCAGGGGACAGATCTAGTAAGAAGTTGCTATGGCTGATGTCAAAGAAGTTAGTGCCTGTGTTCTCCTCTAATATGTTAATGGTTTCTTTTCTCACATTATGCCCTATCTGATAAAGGATTAGTATCCAAAATATACAGAGAACTTATAAAACTTGACACCATAAAACAAATAATGTATTTAAAAATGGGCAGAAGACATGAATAGAAATTTTTCCCAAGAAGACACACAGATGGCCAACAGACATGAAAAGATGCTCAACATCACCCATCATCAGGGAGTGTCAAATCAAAACTACAATGAAATATCACCTCACACCTGTCAGAATGGCTAAAATTAACAACACAAGAAACAACAGGTGTTGGAGATGTGGAGAAAGAAGAACCCTCTTGCACTGTTGGTGGGAATGCAAACTGGTGCATCCGCTCTGGAGAACAGAATGGAGGTTCCTCAAAAAGTTCAAAATACAAAGCAGCAACTGCACTATTATATATTTACCCAAAGAATACAAAAGTACTAATTTGAAGGGACACATGCAGCTCGATGTTTACCGTAGCGTCATTTATAACAGCCAAATTATGGAAGCTGTTCAAGTGTCCATCAATAGATGAATCGATCAAGAAGAGGTGGTATATATATGTGTGTACACACACACACACACACACACACACACACACACACACACACTAATATTATTCAGCCAAAAAAGAAATTTTGCCATTTGCAATGGCGCGGATGGAGCCAGAGAGTGTTATGCTAAGCAAAATAAGTCAGTCAAAGAAAGACAAATGCCATACAATTTCACTCATATGTCGAATTTAAGAAACAAAACAAATGATCATGGGGTGGGGGGTGGGAAAGGCAAACTAAAGAACACGCTGATGGTTACCAGAAGAGAGGTGGGTCAGGGGATGGGTTAAATAGGTGATGGGGATTAAAGAGGGCACTTGTGTTGAGAACCAGGTGTTGTATGGAAGTGTTGAATTTCTAAATTTACACCTGAAACTAATATTTCACTGTGTTAATTAACTGGAATTTAAAAAAAAAAAAACTTAAAAAAAGAAAAGAACTAAAAAAGAACGAACAAACTTACACTCCCTAAAACAGAAAACTCTGACTGCAGAGTTAGTAGCAGGGTTTGTTGTAGATGGTAGTCTCTTGCTCCTGAAGGGAAAAACCAAAATAAGAAACTAATTTTCAAAGTCAGGGTATCTAGGACGAGCTGAAGTTTGCTAAATTGTAACTAAAACCCTAAATGCAGGGGCCACAGTTTACACTCAGAATCAGGGCAGCTGGGCCCTTCTGGGGCTGGGAGAAAAACACAGGAAGACTTTGAGTCATAATAGGATGGTGAGAAAAGCCTCCATGTGAAGGCTTTTCCCTTTCCGTTGGTCCATCAAAATTATCAAGAGCTGCTTTGGTTTTTATATAATTTGCGTTTTAAGGGCTAAACATTTTTCTGTGATGACACTAAATTTGTAAATAGCAAAATCAAATAAAATTCAGCTCAGCTGTTTTTAGGTATAACCTCCTTCCAAGGCTATGACCTTGAAGGATGTTCCCACAGGATGGCAGTGAGACACTCTTCTCTTTCCCTCATTAGGAAAGTAGGGAAAATACTCAGTACCAGATTTCAAAAAGGCAAATGAGAACCCTGCTTTTAGCGAATATGCCCTAAAAGAGTACACCATAAACAAAGACAGTCAAACGACTGATCAATTTACAGATTGCAAAAATCTATTTTCCTGAATTACGCTGCAGGAAAACAAGATAAAATAAACAATGAACAAACCTCTTGTGAGTCACCCCCACCCTCAAAAAGATGTCATAAATCTTCACATATCAAATTTACCTGGAGGGCTTGTTGCAAAGCTGATGGCTGGTGCCCACTTCCAGCTACTAACTCAGCAGGGCAGGACCTATAGATAATTTGCATTTCTAACAGTTTTGAGTGGATGCTTTGAGAATAACTGCTTTAAGGAGACTTGAATCCTTTATCTGAGGGATGTTAATTCTGTCCAGCATCTCGGAGAGTTAGGAAAATCAATGTTAGAAAAATACGTATGTACTGGCTCATCAAAAATACATATGTACTGGCTCATCATTCATTAGCTGGATTCCTGAGAGCCAGTCATTTAAAAGAGCTCAGACTTTCATGGTCTACACATGCTTCTAGTCTTGAAAGGATTCAAAGAGGACAAATTGATTGAAAAGAGTGGTTTGTACCGTGAAAGTCCTCTTAATTTTGGAAGAGTAAAGGTTTAAATAAAGAAATTTATGTATACATAAATAAACACCATAAACAACTGGAACTAGAAGGAATTAAAGTAAAAAAGAAATCTCTGAGACAATGAACCTATAAAGACAGAAAAAAAGTTTACTCTTAAATAATTTAGATTCGAAAGGAATTTTTCTCATATAAAAACATTCATTTATTTCCAGTCTTTTTTTAATGTTTATTTATCTTTGAGAGAGAGAGCATGAGAAGGGGAGGGTCAGAGAGAGAGGGAGCCACAGAATCTGAAGCAGGCTCCAGGCTCTGAGCTGCCAACACATAGCCTGATGTGGGGCTCAAACTCACGAACTGCAAAATTGTGACCTGAGCCGAAGCTGGTCCCTTAACTGACTGAGCCACCCAGGTGCCCCTGCAGTCTTTTTCTATACCACAAGCTTAACAGCCTCTTGCTTTACAAAAAAAAAAAAAAAAAAAAAAAAAAAAAGATGCAAACCTATAGCCTCCAAAGCCAAAGGATAAAGCAAGTCCAAATAATGCTGAAAACAACAGGAACATTGCTGCCCAGGGGAGTAACTGCTCTGAATTTATTCCCGTTCTGTGGTTACAACAGGCCCACTAAATGATGGTGAAGATGACCTTGGTTAACAAAAAGTGTTGATAGGTATCTTCAGGAAAGAAAGGGAAGTAAAAATAGGAAGAACTACAGCTTTATTATTTTTACAGTGATAAACTGGCAGACCATCTGTTCCAAAAAAATGTGTACTTTACTCAAATATTTCCTGGAATGTAAGATTGAATTAAGAGTCCATATTATCAGGGTGCCTGGGTGGATTTGGTTAAGCATCCGACTTCAGCTCAGGTCATGTTCTCACTGTCCGTGAGTTCGAGCCCTGCATCAGGCTCTGTACTGACAGCTCGGAGCCTGGAGCCTGCTTCAGATTCTGTGTCTCCCTCTCTCTCTGACTCTCCCCCATTCATGCTCTCTCTCTGTCTCAAAAATAAGTAAACATTAAAAACATTAAAAAAAAAGAGTCCACATTATTATATATCACAACCATAAATGTACAAAACAGAGGCTAGGTAGATGGAAATCTAAGTATAATAATAGAAAGGTCAGAGCTTCTTTGCCTGTTGATTGCTGACAAAATAAAAGCAGTAAGGTGGCCTGAATGCTCTCATATTCTTAGCAATTAGTTGTTTACCAATATCTCATGAATAAAACTTTGTGCTGTAAAAAATCACCTAAATATTAAGTGGTTTTCATAGAAAACATTCTAAAATTGAAAGTTTACATTAAATTATATAGATTAAATGGAATAGATCATAATATTTCTACTTCCAAAATAATTCAAAAATATGTCCAGTCCAGCAATCCTAAACTGATTTCACTTAAAAAAAATAAAAAAGATGCTATACTTTCCCTCATTACTCTATAGCCTCACATGAAGACAAACTTTAGAAAATACACCCATGGAATATTATTTGAGAAAAGATGCATAGCCACTAATGGGAAAAGAAAAAATGTATTATATATATCATGAATAAGAGACCTCGCATCTATTCTGAGTTTTTTGAGAACAATCTGCATTTCTTTTTCCTACTGTCCAGATATCAAGCTATAAATATGCTGATATGTGAACCTGTAACCAATTTAGTATCGATATGATTATTTCCAAAATTTTCTAATACATTTGATGGATGTTATCCTTATATTCCTACATAGTTATAAAAAAGGGCTTATAAGATGTACTATTTAAAATTATCTTCTCCATGAGAAATATAATTACCAAAACCCTATAACTTTCCAATTATTAACAATAGGCTGTAGGAGCACTAAAAATAAATTGTGAAATCATATATTAGTGCAACATAAATGAAGAGCAGGATTAAAAGAACAGGCTATTCTCAGAATGGAAGTATAAGGAAGGGGTAAATGGTATATGATCTATAATCTATATTTAAGTCTTTTATGTTTCTAATAGATGTTTGCAGCCCTTCAACTTTAATATGATTGGAGAAGTTGAAAATGTTCAGATAGTACAATGAAGTGCCTGAAGTAAGGAAACAATTTTGTGAGTAAAAGAGGAAAGAGGAAATTACTTAAGACATGGAAATACACTGAAGAAAATAATGGTTTAAGTAGTCCTTAAATTGTACTTTGACTATCAAACCAAAACAATACACGGGACTTAAAATAATTCTTTGGCTAATTATTTAGCTGTATTTTCAGGTTCTAACCCCAGGAAATTGTTTGCAAATTCAGCTGGAATTGGATTATGCAGAAATACATAATTTCCTTAATAGGCATGACATTTATTAGTCACAATGCATACTCCTCCTGATGGTATCATTCCAAATATTTGTGCTTTAAATTTTATAAATCTCCTTTTCTACCTACTCTTTGTAGCTAGGGTAAGCATTAGCATCCTCATTTTAAAGGTTAGGAAACTTGGGGCGCCTGGGTGGCGCAGTCGGTTAAGCGTCCAACTTCAGCCAGGTCACTATCACGCGGTCCGTGAGTTCGAGCCCCGCGTCGGGCTCTGGGCTGATGGCTCAGAGCCTGGAGCCTGTTTCCGATTCTGTATCTCCCTTTCTCTCTGCCCCTCCCCCGTTCATGCTCTGTCTCTCTCTGTCCCAAAAATAAATAAACGTTGAAAAAAAAAATTTTTTTTAAAGGTTAGGAAACTCAAAGAAATTAAAGTAATCACCACAGTGTAACCTACATGCAAGTGTACACAGATCAATACAATTCTAGAAGTGAGAAAACAAAGTATTTTAGCCATAGGTGGGGCTGCTGACAGCATCTAGGCATGGGAAACAGAAAGTATGGGGTTTCTAATTAATGGGACAAATCCTCAGCATGGTATTGTTCTTTTCCTACCTCCAGAACCAGTCAGACTTTTTAAATCTATAACTTCAGCAATTCAGCAAAAGTTGCATTGTGTACTAGGTATTAGCTGAATTTGTCTACACTGGAGGAGAGTGACACAACAATTACAAACCTGTTCAGGGCAAAATGGGAGGAGTAATAGAGCAGTACAAATAGAGTTCATGAACCTGTCTCTTAATAATTTTTTGCTAGACTTCAAGGAATTGGAAATTTAAATATTAGAAATTCTTTACTGTTGCCCTTTGAGCTCTGAAATCAGATATAATCAGTCTGGTATTCAGCAGCATGTGAACAGAAGCACAGAATGAGGAAGAATAGCAAAGTAGAAGGCAGAAATTGGTCAGACACTGTTTGTGGTTCAAGGTTGCAGGGACATGCTAGGTTGTAGGAATTAGTAAGCGACACCAGAACCACATTAGTGGTTTTAGTTATGTCATTTGTACTTTGTGTACGTGTTCTCTCTCATATGCGGTATATGATTCACTGTCTTGTGCCCTTTCATTTCATCCCTTGTAACCCAGAAGAACAGGCAAGAACTTTGAAGACAGACAGACCTATGACCAACCGCAAGTGTCTACATAATAGCAATCTGATATACTGGGAAGGTTACTTAATGTCATTAAGCATTAGTTGTCCTCTGTACGACTTAAATCCTGTCATTCTACCTTGGGTGAGTGTGGCAAAGACTTACATAACAATTAATATATATGGAAGTTTCCATTACAGTAAATATTATTACACATTGGGTATCATGGTAATTGTTATAATCGTAATTACTCCAGGTTTAATCATTGTCTAGTAACACCTGCACCTTATTTGTGACACAGAGACAGAGACAGGAGAAAGTTGTCTTAGTGCTGTTTTGACTGATCTAGTACAAAGTAGTAAAAACAAGACAACAGGCCCCAAATGAAGTCACTTATGATAAGCTCCACATTACCAAACTGAAACTTGACTTGATTACAGAGTTACTCTCCTAGAAACAGAATCTAACACCAGTCCCTCAGGAATTGCCTGATGGGTACACATTAGGTAACCTGCCTAAGAGACCCCTGCCATCTCTTAAAGGAAAGTAACCATTTTTTAAAACTTTTTTAAACTTTTTTGCCTAGTATAACTTTATTCTGTTTTTCATGTTTATTTTTGAGAGAGAGGGAGAGAGAGCTCGAATGGGGAAGGGGCAGAGAGAGAGAGAGAGACAGAGACAGAGACAGAGACAGAATCCAAAGCAGGTTCCAGGCTCCAACCTGTCAGCACAGAGCCTGACGCAGGGCTCGAACCCAGGAACCATGAGATCATGACCTGAGCCAAAGTCGGATGCTTAACCAAGTCATCCAGGCGCCCCGCCTAGTATAAACTTTCTTGTTCCTGCTCCCTTCTGCCTATAAAAGTCTTTCATTTTGTCAGCTCCTTGGTGCTCCTTTCTATCTGCTAGATTGGATGTTGCTCAATTTGAATGGACTTTTGCTCAGAAAAACTCTTAAAATTTGTAATATGCCTCAGCTTATCTTTAATTTTTTTAATGTTTATTTTCGTTCAGAGAGAGAGAGAGAGACAGAGTGAGAGCAGAGGAGGGGCAGAGAGAGAGGGAGACACAGAATCCAAAGCAGGCTCCAGGCTCTGAGCTGTCAGCACAGAGCCCAACGCAAGGGGGCTGGAAACCATGATCCATGAGATCATGACCTGAGCCAAAGTCAGACACTTAACTAACTGAGCCACCCAGGCGCCCCTGTCTCAGCTTATCTTTCAACAAAAACATACCATTAAGGATTTAGCCAGGTAGAGATCATTCTTTTTTGCAAGTGTGCAAAGGATGCATTTAATATTAAAGCAGATGGTACACCTCAAAGCCCTAAAAGGATCCTAGATCTTAGTTGAATATTTTTCTCTTAAGTAAGTCTTCTTTTCCTGATTTTATTAATTGCTGCTAATATTTGTAGGGAAGTCTAAATTACTTTACATTTACTTCACTGCTCTATAATTTATTCCCAGATCACACTGCTATTTTGATGAGATCATTTGGATACAGTCTATCTTGCTTTTATAGAAGCCATTATTTTGTACATCTTTCTCTTACTTTTATATAACCTGATTTTAATGCAGTTTTAGTTATATAATTTTTGCATCATGTATTTCATGAAATTTTTACATGTTTCTTGATAATATCTGAACTCTTAAACGTTCCTATAAACCAAATTATGATAGAAATAATTTCTACTTGGGCATTTATTTATATACACATAGCCGAATAAAATGATAAAATGAGAAAAATATTCATGTAAGATAAAATAAAAAATGCCTTCAGGAACTATTAAATAAAATTAAATCATCAAATATGTCTTAAAGAAAAAGACAACTGGGGCATCTGAGTGGCTCAGTTGGTTTAGCATCCAACTCGATTTCAGTTCAGGTCATGATCACAGGGTGGTGGGATTGAGCCACACATTGGGCTCTGTGCACAGCGTGGAACCTGTTTATGATTCAATCCCTCTCTCTTTCTCCCTCCCTCTTGCCCCCCTCGCCTGCTCGTGTTCTCCCTCTCTCTATAAATATATAAAGGAAAATAAAAGATAATAATAAACAAACGAAAAGACAACTAAAGAGTTTTTGGTCTAGCGACGCTCTTTGCATCATTGTTTGTTGCTTTATAAATTTCAAATTTATACTTACAGTGTACATACCTGATTGAGACTGAAAGCAAACTAAAAAAAAATGAGTTCATTATACTCTGATTTACAGGAAGTGAACCCTGAGTGAAAGCTTAATCACGAACAAATTTAAATCCAAAGTGATCAACGTGAAAAAAGAAAAAACAGTTTGGGGGAAATGATATATTACCTAGGTAATACTAAAAAGTCAATTTTTTTTTTAATTTTAGTATTTATAAAAAAGAATTACGCTATTCTTTGCATATTAACAATGATGTTACATATTGAAAATAGGGTGGGGGTGTACAACACTGGATAATTTTTTTTCATAATGAAGTGGGTAGCCAATGGTATAGGAGAAGAGCCATCACCACATAAATGACAAATGTTCCCTGAGGTTTCACTTATTTTTTCTATTTTGTGAAGAAAGTGAAAGTGAATTTAAACTGGAAAATTACCTTTGGCAGAAAAAGGATAAATATTTTCAAAACAAGTTCATTATATATATTTTTACTTCAGAAAAACCTTAATCATATTATGCCTTGGGAATAGGTGTTAGTATCAAATATCTAAAAGCAAGTGTTCTATCTGGTTTATTGAAATTCATTCACTTTCAGTCCTAATGCATTAATAAGAGCAGGGGCATAAAAACATTACAAAGGACACTAATTTCTTCTTGACATGATTGTATTAGGCTTGTTAAAATTTGTACATATTTTAGCTTCCTTTTTAAAACCAGTGAGTGTCATCCCCACAGTAGCCAGTGTTTACACTCATTAATGCATGTGAACAGTACAAAAAAGTCCAGTCCATGTCATTGCTCTAGATTGACCTACAGCTACGGGGCTACGATTATCTTAATTTTACTAAGTTTGCAGCTGACGGTCTCATACTAGAAACCCCTCAAAATGTCCACACACTCCCCAATGCTTCTGATTAAATGTCTTGTATCAAAATAATAATAATGAAATAATAATAGAAGAACAAGAAAAAGAGTATGAAAAGAGAGAAACAAAGATTTTAAAAGAAGATGGAATGACAACTATGTCAAAATATAATTTTGCCTCATAACAAATTTTTCAACAAAAACTACTCTGAAAGTGTAACTTTAAATGTAAATATAAGCATTTTAGCCTTTAATCAAAAACTAACCTTTCAAAACAATGATAAAAGAATTACAGTGTCTTGTGGTTTCAATTTCACTGTTACTGTGAAAAGTGAAATTAGTTAAAAACTAGCAGCTTCACTTCCAAGAGGTATGTTGTTGCAAACACATGTTATTTTTTTAATTCCAGCACCCCCTTCCCCCATACAACTAAATTCTAGATAGAATGATTTTAAAACATGCAGCAAAACATAAATATAGGTGTAACTTTAAAAGGAAAAAAAAGAGGGGTAATTGGGATAGAAAAAATTGATCCCACTGTGTTCCAGAAAATGACAGGTGTAGGCAGACAGAGGTTTAACTGTGGAGTTCAGATAACATGTTCTGGTGTATGGAGTTCCCAGATGAGTCAAGGTTTCCAAAAACCACTGACAAGATGTCTACAAATACAACACAGAAATGACCAGGAAAATGACAACTATTCCATTAAAGAGACAGCTGGGCAATCAAAAAGTATCCTGCAAGGAAAACTGTTCACAAGGCACCTGAAGGGTCAACTTTAGAGTATTTTGTGATATTGTTGCAAAGAAAGATTTATTTTGAAATAAATAGCATAAACAAATGTTACACAATGGCAGTTTTGCAGGAATTACTACTCCCGAAGACCACTTCTTTATTTAGTGTCCATCTCACTGGAATGGGAAGTGAAAACTGTTAGTGAATTTCAGAATTAAATAACTTGAAGCGGAAATCCTTTGTTTCACCCCAATCTTTTTTTTAATGGTTGCTTATAATTATTTAACACACAGGCTAGCTAAGAAAATGTAAACCAAGAAATGACTTCAATCAACATCATCAGTTTGCCACATCCATTGCCATAGAACTTAGCAAATATACTGGAGGTGGTAGGTACTGCCAAGACCCTGCTTCTTCCTATTGCTGCAGAATGAGGGAGGAGGGCAAGAACAGGAAAGAGATGCCTTTGATATTATCTGCTTTCCCTTTTCTCTTGATTCAGGGGTAATCAGACATGAAATAAGAAGGGGAAAAAGAAAGGCATGAGAAAAGACACCAAACCACAGACACAGAAGATATTTTAAAAAGAAAACAAAGTATTCCTGAAACTCTACAGAAATGACACAAAATGAAACCTCGAGAAAATAGATGCTCTCTCAAAATTTACATTACCGAAATCATGCAAGAAGTGGAAAACCTGAAAAAGACCAATTACTGCAGAATATGTTGGAAAGATGATTAAATAGCTACTATTATGAAAGAATCAGGACTAGATATTTCATAGATGAGTCCTCGAAACATTAATATCTCTAATCCTATTTGAACTGTTCCAGATCACAGAAGGAAATCCCAATTTATTCTATGAAGCTTGCATGATTTGCAAAATATTATGGGTGAAAAGCTATGGATCAATCTAATTTTTAAAGAAAGTCCCAAAAAGTGTAAATAAAAATATAAGGAGTATAATACAGGAATTGAAGCAAAGGATAATATATTACAAACAAATATGGCATAGTCTAGCAAAGGAAGGTTGGCTTAATATCAGAACAGTTATCAACCTACCTGCATGCATCCACACACAAAAAAAGAAATATTATCAAACTAATGTAAGTTCAAAAACATTTAATAAAATATATTGTCATTCCTGATAACTGAAGGAAACTACTTACATGTAATAAAGACTACTTACTGAATAGCAATTATACAATAAATAACAAAATACTAAAACCTTTACATTTAAATTCAGGAACGTGACTGAGATTCTTCCTATTGCCACTTATATTCAACACTTCCTTGGAGAGTCTTGTGAATACATAAGAATATAAAATAATCACTATTAATACCAGACATAGATAACAAAAGTTTCCCTTTAAAGATATTAGCTAAAAAAATCAATATATGCTAGAAAAACTTCACTATGTCAATAAGAGAATTCAAGACATGAAAATATGCCAAAAATACATATTTTCTCCATTTTAATAATAAGCACTTAGAAAGGGGAAGATATTATATGAAACCTACAAAACACATGAATAAATGTAACAACAATGGCACAAAATCTATATAAAAATGTCTACAAGGTCTTACTGAAGATCAAAATAAGACAGATTGGAATAGAATGACATATTAAATTCTTGGATCAGGAGCCTAAACTTCATAAATTATTCCTCTGCCAAATGATTTTTTTAAAAAGCAATTCTAATTATAATCCTAATAGGTTTTGTTTTGTTTTGAATTGAATATAATTATTTTTAAATTAACATTAAGGAATAAAGCTGGAGAATAGCCAAGGAAGTTATGAACAAGTAAAATAGTGAGCACACTTGTTTTACCATCTGTCACAATACTATAAACCTATTATAATCACGAGTTAGATAGTGACATAGGATACAAATAAATCAGTGAAAGAGAATCAAGAAGTAAAAATCTAGTACATTTGATAATTTAATATAAACCAATAAGATATTTCAATTATTTGGGAAAATAAAGGGTAGAAAAAATGGTTTCCCATATGGAAGAAAATGGTGTTGGTGCCCTACTTAATATTAAATATTAAAATACATTCCAGATGAATTAAAAGTTTACTATAAACATTAAATAATAAATATCTTAGAAAATAATGTAGGATATTATATGTATAACTTAGGGTGGGTATATCTTCATTATCAAGACAAGAAACTTGGAAAATATACATGCTTTACTAGATAAAAATTGAAAGAGAGATTTGGAAAATTTTTCAATACATTTTGAAGGCTGACAGATTTAGTTCTGTAATATCAAGACAGGTTAGTATCTATAAATATAAACTAACTGGAAGATAAACATCTCAAGATATGGGCAAACGTTTGCACCTTTTACAGTAATTGTAAATTGATTTAACAGATTCAAAGAGCAATCTGGGAATATAAAATTAAATAGAAGTCATTGAATTTCCACATCTTTGTACAACCTTTTTTTTTTTTTTGTCATTCTGTCAGATCTCACCGATACCAAGAAAATGATCTCAAAGTAAAATGTGTAAAATGCACTTTAATGGTTATTGTTATACTTTTGAGGCAAAAGGCAATCTGAGCATGCAACATGTGTATTTCTGCAACTATCAGCAATAGAGCATTAGCAGCAAAGATATGTCAGCCAACTGCTGGAAGAGGAACACCAGACCTACATGCACTGATTAATAAAGAGAGTGGAACAGTTGGCAGTCCACTGTGTGGGTGGGGGAGTGACAGACACAAAGGAAGCTGAACTGTTAGGCATAATTCTGTATATTCTGGAGACTTGAGGAAGGAACATGTGAACCAAAATGAGTGTTAAAAGTGGGCCAGAAAACAGGGATAATCCCTTTACCAGTTTTAGAACCAGCCAAGCATTTATCTTTCCAGAGGAAAAAAAAAAGAGATTTTTAAACAATTAAGTAAATACACAAATAGCTATAATATATCAAAACTGATAAATGAAATGATCTGAACATAACAAAGGCAAATATCTAAAAGCCAAGAGAATCATCAAAATGATACATGCAGTGGCGCCTGGGTGGCTCAGTCGGTAAAGCGTCCAACTTCGGCTCAGATGACCATCTTGCAGTTCGTGTGTTTCAACCCTGCGTTGGGCTCTGTGCTGACAGCTCAGAGCCTGAATGAAGCCTGCTTTGGATTCTGTGTCTCCCTCTCTCTCTGCCCCTCCTCTGCTCACACTGTGCCTCTCTCTCTCTCTCTCTCTCTTTCTCAAAAATAAACATAAAAAAAATTTAAAATGATACATGCAAAGTGCAGAGTTGAAGGCATTCATGTGTTTTTAAATCAAAAAAGACCTACAAATTTTGTTTTCATTTTTTTAATGTTTATTTATTTTTGAGAGAGAGAGAGAGCATGAGTGGGGAAGGGGCACAGAGAGACAGAGACACAGGATCTGAAGCAGGCTCCAGGCTCGAGCTGTCATCAGAGTCCAAGGCAGGGCTGGAATTCATGAACCATGAGATCATGGCTTCAGCTGAAGTCAGTCACTTAACCAACTTAGCCACCCAGGCGCCCCAAAAAAGACCTACAAATTTTAAATTAGGTCCACACTTAGACACCTCATTTTGAAATGTTAAGACAACAAGGATAAAATGGATATTTCAAGAACTTCTTTAAGTTATTTACAAAAGATTAAAGAACAGGTTGATATCAGGCTTCCCCATCAGTAATACCACTTCCTAGGGTACAACTGAACATGACTTCAGTGTCCTAAAGAAAAATGATTCTCAACCTTGCATTTTGCATATAACAAAACTATTACTCAAGTACAAATGTAGAATCAATTCAGAAAGTTTACTTTGCAAACATGCCTTTTTAGGAAGTTGTGCAAAGAGTTTCAGAAAGAAAATTCATAGGGTATAAGAAAGCATGAATCTAACTCGGGTAACAGAGCAGAAAAGATAGATGTCTAATAGGCTCAGAGAGCAACCAAATTAGATAAAATAAAAGGAGAGAGTAGTATGAGAGAAGTCTCCAGGGAAGAAGGGCATACCATTAAAATAAAAAGCTACTGATAAAATCATGGTCAAATATGAAGAATATGGTCTAAATTCGAAGAGGAAAGCAATGTGTTTCGAAAATAACAGTAGAATGAAGATCAAGCAATAGATAGAACGAATAAGAATTGGAAATATATTTAGGATACTGCTAAGAAAGAAAAGAAAAGAAAAGAAAAAAGAACCCAGTTCACTTTTATAAGAATAAAAAAAGAAAGACAACCAGAAACGCTGGGGATTAGGAAGTAGGAACAAAGTATGATCCAAAAGTAAATTAGACTAAAATGATTTCACTTTTATGAAACCTCTGGGGTATATTCTCTATGTATATAGATGATATAAATAGGTATAGGTATAGGTATAGGTATAGGTATAGGTATAGGTATAGGTCAATCTATCTTTCTATCACAGAAGAACTATAAAAACATTAGGACCAGCTTGAAAGAGGTAAGAAAAAGGACTTATATTTTGTCATAAATCCAATTTGGTTATTTGATTCTATAAAATATATACCTGAAGTAACTAGATTTTTAAAAGAAATATAAACATATATATCACAACATGTTTCTTCTTAAATTTTTTCCCAAAAATTATTAGATGATTTACAAACATGAATTTAGACTGTCAAAAGGTAATTACTTTTATTTACCGCATTCTATAAATCTTTAGTCACAGCCTAACACCAGGATGAGAGCACAAAGTATCTTCTTGTAGAACAAATGACCCACACTTCCCCAAGGGAACACTTCCTTTTGAGAATAAATTGCATTTACCATGTTGCATGATTACATTTATTTTAGGACTACAGGCTAAATCCATAAAACGTGTAATGATGTTTTTTTTCCCCTTCCCAGGCTTATGGGAAAAGACGTATTTTCACAACTACTCTAAGTCATTAGAAGCATTGTTAATTTACTACTATCTCAAGTCTCTTCATCTTTAATCTACATTGATTTTCTGTCCTGAACACAGAAAGTGTGCATTTTTAATGCTTTAGCAGCAATAAGTTTTCTTTTGGATATTTTTTCTGTGAGAAAAAATGAATGAAAGAGGCAAAACAACTGCTTGTACAGAGATTAATAACTTCCTAGAAATGACTGCAAGGGATGCACACATTTTTAGGAGGTAACATTATTAAAGAAATTAAGCAGTAAAAACTTAAAAAAGCATATGACCCAGAAATAGGACATACTAAGTGCTTCTTATTTATTACTGTTGGTTAGATTCTATGTCAAGACCTGAGCTCCATGAACCATAAAAATTCAACTTACAGCCCTGGGTGGGTCTCTGGGTGGCTCAGTCGGTTGAGCATCTGACTTCGGTTCAGGTCATGATCTCCCACTCATGAGTTTGAGCCCCACATTGGGCTTGCGGCTGTCAGCCTGTCAGCACTGATTCCCATCCTCTGTCCCCCTCTCTCTGACCCTCCCCCACTTGTGCTCTTCCAGAAATACATAAATGTTAAAAAAAAAGAAAAAGAAAATTCGAGAAATTTAGGGATTTTTTTTTCCATACAAGTTGTGTATGTGACTATCTGCTTTCCTGCTTTTCTGCTGATCTCTTACGGTATCTATACATTCCCCAAACTTTCATATCAGAATGTTTTACAAAACGGACCACAGCTTTGTCTTTTGGTGCTTCGGTCATGTGGCTCTCAGGCCTTGCCCAGGATGACATGCCGTTTCTTTTCTTTAGCATGTTAGTGCAAGAGAAGAAAATCAAGGAAGTCAAAGCAGGTGAGTCTTGTCTGAAACTGCTTCATTGTTGTGTTCCTAATGCTGTGCCCTCCTCCTCAATGGGAAGAAGGATGTGTGTCAATTCACAAATCAATGCTCATTAAGAAGCACATGTAAATATTTTGAAAAAAAATGTACTATTGAGACAGAGTAGCCAAATTGAACTGTAGTTCTCAAAAATGGTCAGAAATTACCATTTAAAAGTTTAATGCATTAACTAAAAAGAGTACACAATTATTTTCTTTATTATTTTGAAATAATGAGTAGAATGGGTATAATGACATAGTCTAATAGTTTATCATTCTTAAAACACAAGGGATAAAGATGAATGAATATTGGCTTCTTTTTCTAACCATAACCCTATTATAGCAAATTAGCTTTACCCACATTATTTTAATCACTTGCCTTTTCAGTTAAAAAAAACAAACAAACAGGAAAGCATCCCAATCATTTATATTCATTTGATTTTAGGATTAGCTATTGCAGTCTAATCTGATGTCATGAAAAAACTCTGCACTACATATGATAACATACATTGATACATATTTTACCAAACAATATGGACAATACATAATATGGGTATTTTTTCAATTACATAGACAAAAATTCTCTTATCAATTATTTAAAGCTCTTTACCAATAACAGATGTGGAAAGAGATACTTTGCCTTTAATTAATATATATTAGATATAAATTATATATACAGATATGTGAATTATCACCATCATCAAAATGCTGATTACTATAAGAAAAGAAAAAAGCACCATTCCAAATCACTATTTCTGGAAATTAAGGATACCCTGTGATGCTGTTACTCTGCAAGAATAAAATATCCATCACTATGTTTTCTGTTCTTAATTCTTGAGACATGAGGTCATTTCCTCATTAAATACAGAGCCAAAAGCATAATCCTTAATAGAGGGATGACAGACTACAATTTAAAATCTAAGTGCTTTACAAGTTGCAAATGCCATAATGGATTTTAAATTTGCTAACAACTTAACAAAACTTGTTTCCATTTGTCAGATAGATTTTGGCCCTCTGTACTGTGCTCCTAAGAGACAATTCAGTACAGGTGTTAAGAGCATGGGTTTGGCGGTTAGTAGGACTTGGGACTACATCCTAACTCTGCTATTTCCTAGGCATCTGAAGTTGAACAAAAATTTTGTAAAGTTAATGTGAGGTTCATAGGACTTGTAGAGGAAGATGTCTAAGAGCATCTGTCGAGGGAAATAGAAGTGGTAAACAACAACAACAACAACAACAACAACAACAATAACAACAACCTGATTCTTATAAATACTACTGTGATCTTAGTATGCTATATTTTTCTCTGTTTTTATGAAATTTCAGTAACGGATTTGTAGCTATTTTAAATTTATTTCTAGTTTTAGGACTGGGTTTCCTTGATCAAGCCAGTAGGTTCAAGCTAAATAAGATATTCTATTTTCTTACAAAATAATTAAGTAGAAATAATGAAAGTGGGGAGGAAGGGAGTAAAAGAGAAAGGATGGAAAGATGGTAAAAAACTAGAAAGGTGGAAAGATAGGAATGAAGGTAGGAAAAAAGGTAGGGAGGAAGGTACAAAGGAAGGAAAAAGAAAGAAATATTTTTGAACATTACAGCAGCATGTCCTCTGGTAATATCACCAAGAAAATTGTCACGCCTTTAGCAGTTAGGAACCTACAGAGTCCACAGATTACTTTATACTACTTAGAGCACTACAACTCATTAACATTTTTTGGTCATTAACTAATAAACTGAATAACCCAAATCACATCCTGCTTGTCTGTATCTTTAGCCCAAATAAAGACGTGCTGAACAATTTCACTTATGACATGAGGAAATACTTTCACGGGAGCCATTCGTATGTATGCATTTATAAATTACACCCAGAGTTAACTGGGACTTTTTGGGGAGACTTGATGTTGCCAAGAATTATACAAAACACAGGCTTTCTATGGCTTCAGATTTCCTTTGCTTAGTATTGAAATCATCTATTTTATTTTCCTTCAACATATTACATTCCTTGAAATGCCAGAGACCCTCAAAGGGTACTATTGAGTTCTTGTTCCAGTTACCTGTTTTAAATATTTCTTCTTTACTCTTATGTGAGAGGTTAGTAAAGGAAACAAAACTCATTGCCAATATTTTCTAAATTGGATTTATTGCTACTGTGCTCAGTGTTTCAGAGGATGTCACATGCTATTATTTTATCATTTTTTCCCAATTAAATAGAATAAAATGTTCCATCAATAATTTGAAACTCTACAAATAACAAATGTGAAAAGGCACACATTTTCCTAAGACTCTATTTCCGGGACTCTGTCTGCCTTTTTGTTTTATCAAAATCAGAACTAAGGATAATGAAGCCTTATCATTAAACTTTTCAAAATGAAATTTAAATTTTATAATTTTTAAAGCAATAGAAAATATCACAAAGGGACATGGAGTTTATTTCAACAAGAAAAAAAATAATAAACATCTCAAATAAAAATTTATGATAAAGGATAAATATCTTTACTATGTGATCAATACATAAAACAATATATACAAATTGTTATGATAAACGCTGACTCCAAAAAAATGAGTAAATAAATAAATCCAAGCCAAAGACAACCCCCCTAAAAAAGGATAACAAAGTGGAAAATGGCTAATGAACGCATGAAAAAGTTCAACTCTGTGACAATAAGTAATGCAATTCAAAACAAAAATGACATTTCTTTTCTATAAGACTGATAAATATGAGAACAGATAATATTCAGGGTTAGCAAGAGCACAGTAAAATAGACTACACTGCACATTTGTGGGAGGATAATTCAGTAAACTAATTTTGGATAGGTAACTGTCAATTATATACTAAGAACCTTAAAATTATTTAAGGTGATTTAAACAATGATTAAAATTAAAATGATTCAACTATACTGAGATATTTCTCCTAATGAATGAAATCACAAATAAAGATGAGAGCATTTTAACAGAAATGATTATATGGAATTATCTATCATAAAAATGGAAATCATGTAATATATAATATGTAACATACCACAATATATAGTATATATTGTTGTAGAGTATGATAAATAAGAATGTAAAAGGTTAAATGAACAATATCCATATGAATTTTATAACTGTTTGATAGAATGTTAAAGAAATGATGACATATTTGAGATGTAACATAATCTGACATGTTTCATTTGCACATACATGAAGAGAATATGCAGAAATATTAATAATAGTTTTCAATTGTAAAATTGTGAATGTTTTTATTTTTATACTTAATTGTTTAATAATGCAAACATATAATATGGCAAACAAAGAAATAATAAAGACCTATATTTCCAGGAGAGAGAAAAATAAATTTCACTGTTCGTATCTAAGTCTCCAGTGCACAGAGATTGTTGGAAATTACTCAAGTGCAGCAATATATTAATGTTAGTTACAGCTTGCCCCCAATTATACATTTTTTCTGCTAAATACAGATTCTTCAATGATCAGAATTTCTGATATCCATAATTCCATTCAAGTTGTTTTTTAAGTTTATTCATTTGTTTTGAAAGAGAGAGAGAGTGACTAGAGGAGGAGGCAGAGAGAGAGGGAGAGAGAGAATCTTAAGCAGGCTCTGCACTATCAGCACAGACCCCAACATGGGGTTCAAACTCATAAACCATGAGATCCTGACTTGAGCTGAAGTCGGACACTTAACTGGCCACCCAGATGCCCCTCTTTTTTTTTAAGTTTATATTTATTTATTTTTGAGAGAGAGAGACTGAGTGAGCAAGGGGGGAAGGGGTAGAGAGGAAGGGGAAAGAGAAAATAGTAAGTAGTTCCGCCTTGGCAACAGAGTGAGATCATGGCCTGAGTCAAAACCAAGAGTCAGATGCTTAACCAACTGAGCCACCCAGGCACCCCTCAAGTTTCTTTTAGTTTTAATTCCTCTTGCTATCTTTAGGGAAACTAAAAATCTTAATTCCATTTTGATGGTGAAATCTCTATTTTCCTGAATCGACTTTTGACCTTTAATATGGCATCATGGAAATTAGATTCCATTAATTTGATTATACAGAAATCTGCTATACAGAAAATATGCAGAAATAAATAACTAAAACGAACTGGTACCAAAACTCAAGTGATATTATAATATAAACTTAAAACACAGTATTAGTTTTGAGAAATGGTAGTAGGTGGAAGCCAGAAGGGCAGTGAAGAGATCTCATTGAAGACAGGAAGGAGGGCAGTAAGAAAGTTGTTTTTGAGGACTGGAGAAAAAAAAAGGATTCATAATAAATTACTATCAGAACAATTAACTTGACCATTTGCTGCAATACTGGAAGACAGAAAATATACCTAACAACTTGTGGATCTGGCTAAGGGGACTTCCAATCAAACAGCGGACAGTGTTGTCATCTTTTAGCCACATATAATATTATATTGTAAGAGAGATGAGGTAAAGAAAGAACAATTCAGGTTTTAGGCAGAATTTAGAGGATATTATTTCCAACTCAGGATTTGGGGAGTTGGAAAATAAGTTTCACATTTCTAGTATCTCTAGCTGGCAAGAGGTTTTCCACGTAAGATACTGTCTCTAGATGAAATTCAAAATGCTGTTTGCTAATCAAGATCAAATCAAACATATAGCTCTAAAACACACTGTTGAGACCTCGGAAAGATTTCAGAGGCTCTTTTAGCTATATAAAATATCTAACAATCTTCAAGGTGTCCCATGGCATCTTAACTCTCAGCTCATGCATCTTTACTCTCAAACAGTCTGTCTTGAAAATATCTGTTGGTATGTATTTTACCTAAAAAGATTGGATTGTACTTTGATACACAGGAATCCTACAAAATTGTTTTAAGGGTTGTAGCAGGCTGAAATAAATGGAGAATAAATAGTTCACCCACTAGCTTAGAACGCTTTGCTCTATTTTAAACTGCTTGCCAGCCTATCACTAGTCTATGAAGCTTGGTATCATTTCAAGTAATAATAACAACAATAAGGAGAAACATATAGCTAACCTTTATTGACCACTTAAAAAAATACAGCTACCCTACAACCCAGCAATTACACTACTAGGTATTTATCGAAAGGATACAAAAATGCTGATTCAAAGAGGCTGACGCACCCCAATGTTTATAGCAGCACTATAAATATTAGCCAAATTATGGAAAGAGCCCAGATGTCCTTCTGATGAAAGGATAAAGAAGATGTGGTGTGTGTATACACACACACACACACACACACACACACACACACACAGTGGAATATTGCTCGGTGATCAAAAAGAACAAAATCTTGCCACAACATGGATGGAAATACAATGCATTATGCTAAGCAAAGTAAGTCAGTCAGAAAAAGACAAATACTATATGATTTATCTCATTTGTGAAATGTAAGAAACAAAACAGATTAACATAGGGAAGGGAAAGAAAAACAAGATAAAAACAGAGAAGAAGGAAAACCATAAGAGACTCTTAAATACAGAGAATAAACTGAGGGCTTCTGGAGGAGTGTTGGGAGGGGATGGGCTAAATGGGTGATGGGTATTAAGGAAGACACTTGTTGGGATGAGCATTGGGTTTATATGTAAGTGATGAATCCCTAAATTTTATTCCTGAAATCATGATTACACTATATGTTAACTAACTTGGATTTAAATAAAATTAAAAAAATAATAACAATAAGGAGAAACATATTATAACTAACCTTTATTGACCACTTTTTAAATGCCAACTGTTGTGCTAAGGGCATTCTGTAGAATATTCCTCTTACACCTCCAAACCAATGCCTGAGTTTTGAAACTATTCAAAAATTTTGATCCACATCTAGATATTCATTGCAAGAGCTCTATCAGAGATGGAGATGACATATTCATAAGATTATGATCAACTGATACATGAATTCAGCAAAGTCACAAGATACAAAATCAATGTCCAGAAATCGGTTGCATTTTTATACACCAATAATGAAGCAACATAAAGAGAAATCAAGAAATTGATCCCATTTACAATTGTACCAAGAGCCACAAAATACCTAGGAGTAAACCTAACCAAAGATGTAAAAGTTCTGCATGCTGAAAACTATTGAAAACATATGAAGGAAATCTAACACACAAAGAAATGGAAAAACATTCCATGCTCATGGGTTGGAAGAATAAGTATTGTTAAAATGTCAATATTACCCAAAGCGATCTACACATTCAATGCAATCCCAATCAAAATTGCACCAGCATTCTTCTCAAAGCTAGAACAAACAATCCTAAAATTTGTATGGAACCATAAAAGACCCTGAATAGCCAAAGTATTGTCGAAAAAGAAAACCAAAGTGGGAGGCATCACAATCCCAGACTTTAGCCTCTACTACAAAGCTATAATCATCAAGACAGCATGGTATTGGCACAAAAACAGACACACAGAACAATGGAATAGAATAGAGAACCCAGAACTGGACCGACAAATGTATGGCCAACTAATCTTTGACAAAGCCAGAAAGAGTATCCAATGGAATACAAAAAGATAGTCTCTTTAGCAAATGGTGCTGGGAGAACCAGACAGCAACATGCAGAAGAATCAAACTAGACCACTTTCTTGCACCATACAGAAAAACAAGTTCAAAATGGATGAAAGACCTAAACATGAGACAGGAAACCATTAAAACCTGAGAGGAAAAAATAGGACACAACCTCTTTGACCTCAGCCACAGCAGTTTCTTGCTTGACATGTTTCCCAAGGGAAGGGAATTAAAAGCAGAAAATGAACTATTGGGACCTCATCAAGATAAAAAGCTTTTGGACTGCAAAGGAAACAACCAACAAAACTAAAAAGCAACTGACAGAATGGGAGAAGATATTTGCAAATGACATATTGGATAAAGGGTTAGTATCCAAAATCTATAAAGCACTTGCCAAACTCAACACCCAAAAAACAATAATCCAGTTAAGAAATGGGCAGAAGACATGAATCAACACTTTTCAAAAGAAGACATCCAGATGGCCAATAGACACATGAAAAGATGCTCAACATCACTCATCATCAGGGAAATACAAGTCACAGCCACACTGAGGTACCACCTCATACCATTCAGAGTGGCTGAAATTAACAACTCAGGCAACAACAGATGTTGGCGAGGATGTGGAGAAACAGGAACCCTCTTGCGCTGTTGGTGGGAATGCAAACTGGTGCAGCTGTTCTGAAAAACAGTGTGGAGGTTCCTCAAAAAATTAAAAATAGAACTACCCTATGACCCAGCAATAGCACTACTAGGAATTTTTCCAAAGGATACAGTAGTGCTGATTCGTACAGGCACATATACCCCAATGTCTATAGCACCACTCTCAACAATAGCCAAATTATGGAAAGAGCCTAAATGTCCATCAATTGATGAATGGATAAAGAACATGTGGATTATATATACAATGGAATACTACTTGGCAATGAGAAAGAATGAAATCCTGCCATTTGCAGCAACGTGGAAGGAACTGGAGGGTATTATGCTAAGTGAAATAAGTCAGTCAGAGAAAGACAGACATCATATGTTTTCACTCATATGTGGAACTTGAGAAACTTAACAGAAGATCATGGGAGAAAGGAAGGGGAAAAATAGTTGCAAACAGAGAGGGAGGGAGGCAAACCATAAGATACTCTTAAATACAGTGAACAAACTGAGGGTGGATGGGGGACGGGGGGAGAAGGGAAAATGGGTGATAGGCATTGAGGAGGGCACTTGTGGAATGAGCACTGGGTGTTATATGTAAGCAATGAATCACTGAATCTACCTCCCAATCTAAGAGCACACTATATACACTGTATGTTAGCCGACTTGACAATAAATTATATTTTAAAAAGATTATAATCAGAGGAACATTATTTACACAAATAAAGAGAACAGTTAAATTAAGAATTACTAATATGATGGCTTATAATTCATTAATTAAAGCATGAATTAATATAATTATTACTTTTATTTTAAAAGTAGGAACTCTAAAAATTGGCAAGTTTATGCCTGTTTAAAGAATAAAAAAAAATGGTAGATGCAAGATTTCAATCCTAGTATTATGACTTCAGAAGACCAATTCCCAATCGCTATACTTTTTTCCCTATATTAGATCATATCACAGTTTATATAAGAAAATGAATCATGCTATCGTATCTTGTGTATTGAAAAACTTTAGCCTGCAAAAACCATATCCTACATTATACATGATTTACGTGGCTATACACCGTTAGAGGGGACATGTGCTCATTTCTGGGCACGCACCCAGAGGAGAAAGCTATGGGTTTCTCACTCATCCTTAGCCAGACAGTGGATCCCTTGGTCCAGCTGTCACCACATTGTCTGTTTCAGTATCAGTGAGCTTTATCTAGGTTCCAGATGACTGAGACAACAGGTCATAAGAGGGCATCTTTTATGTGAAGGAGGCCTTTGTGAAACCCGAGAAGGCTTGCTGGTTTGTGTTGAACAAGGCAGAGCTCTAGCTGCACTATCTTATATATATTCCTTTACCACAAAATTGCTTTATAATTTTAAATAAATGCTTATAGACTTTTCCTTTGTCAAAAATAGAAGAGAAAAAATGATGAAACTAAAAAAAATCTACATTAATGAAGAGCTATAGCTGAGATCTGAGGCACACACAAAGGTAAAAAATTCTAAGTTATGGTTCCCATAGCAACAGCAACACAGTTGGATTTCACTTTTATGTTAAGTAAGTTTAACTTGAGTGGAGATGCAAAACACTCCCTCTGAACCAAAAAGAGAATTATGGAGAATATAGAGACTATGGTCCAGACTCTTCTGGCTTTCAAAGGTATCAAATATTAACCCTAATATATATTAATAGTTTCACATCAAAACTATATGTTCATTTGCATTGACTTAAAACTACTTTTATTCAATTTATAAAATATGATTATTTAAAATGGGAAAAACTCCCATCCAAATGTGTTAAATCAAAGGACGCCATCTTATAATTTGGAAATATAAGTGCATAGTTTGTTTTTAATTACAATAGAATACTTGCTGAAAGTTTAATTTATGAAAATACAATCTGATTACATTCACTGTCAAGTGTTTTAAACTTGACATTTCCAATTACTGTAGATATTATCTGAAACTAGGAAAACAAACTAACAGTACTTCAAAGAGAGGACATACATATAAATTTTCAAGACATTTGTAGTTTGCATCTGTATTTCAATGTTTTTTAAAGAAGCAGGAAGGGTACTTACTCCTGTTATGTAACGAGGTCTATATTGAATAGTCCCAAATAAACCAAGAATGACGATAATAATATGTACAAAATTTGCCAGGATAGGTGCCCACTGATATCCGAGGAAGTCAAATATTTGCCTCTCCAGCACACAAACCTAGAATAGTAAAACAGGGTACAGAGGTAAGCACAGTGGTGAGAGAGAAGAGACGGCAAAAGGATCATATTGCATTATAATTAGCAATTATAACTGTGTTACCATATCTGGCATTTATCTTTAACAGTAAGACTGACATTTTCAGGTATATTTCAAAGAAACACTATGGAGTCTGTAGATCCATAGGCAGCTACAATCCTTTTCAGAATGATATTGTGGAGGCATCAAGCCATATTCACAGGATATCATCTGTGCAGTCACAGGATAAATTATATTGTCATATGTAGTAACACTTGAATTCATCAACCAGCAAGTTTGCAAAGTCCACACAAAGGGTATGTTGTTAGGATCTGCTCAAATGTCATTGTATAAATTGAAAAATAAAACAAATGGGAGTTATGTGGAGGAAAAATAACTCATCAGCAAGTCAACCAACTTGGATTATGGACTTAGATTTGTCTCTAACTGTGGTTGCGAGACTAGCTAAGTCTAGAAAGGACTAGGTAAGTCTTTCACTTCTCTGGGGGTACTGATCCTTCATTTGTAAAATTCAGGACTTTGACTTCTAACCCAAATAATACTGGATTATAAATCAAAAATGACTTTTTTTTTTGTTATACTCAGTTACGTATATAACCAGACAAAAGGGTGCAAAAAGGACATTAAAACAATGAGAAGCAAAAATTAAAAAAAAGTGTCACTGTTATAAAAGCAAGGAACGTAGGTCATTTAAAATTATCCTACATTTATCTATGTTTACAACTTGACAATTAAGACACAGGTACAAATCTAAGGATTGAGAGAAGAAAAACAAAACAAACCAACCAACCTAATCAACCAAACGAACAACTAAACAATGACACAAAAGCTGTGATAGTCCAGAAGTACCATTTTATATTGACAAGTAAAACCTGATAGCTATCAAGTTTCTCATCAGATCAAATAAACTCACTTTTATTCTTCCTGCCTGCCCTCAGGTGGAATGATAATAAACGGTTGCGAGTAAAACATTGTGAAAAGACCTGATATTCCACACAAAGATTCAACAGTGTCTTTGGTTGTTTTTCAATCTAGGCTTTAAAGAAAAAGGATATTTTAAAACCCCTACATTACTAACATTACTATGCTTTGATGATATTTCTTGTCAGAAGGACATACTGACTCTCAAAACAGCCAGTGTGCTTTTAAATTAAATACCTGTAGCTCAGTTTGAAGATTTCTTGAATGATCAATATTCCCACTGTACTTCTTTAGCTGAACAACACATATTCCCATCAGGCATTGAAAAAGAAAATAAATTCATGACAACTGTTTGCATAACACTTCTGTTTCCTAAGGCAACCAAGGGCTGTAACAGTAATCCAGCCTTGTCAAATCTTCATTTTCACTTATCTTGGCAATGATTAAAAAAAGAGAGAATCTAGGTCTGTTCTACCTTGCATATTCTAAATCCACAATATCCACCAGAGTTGCAAAAGTGGAACGTAAATAATATTGCACATAACTGCAGGTTCATAAACCTTGAACTGCCTTCTAATGAAACATTCCTTCAACTGTTATCACGCAGTCAACACTTCACATAAAGGAGACCCATTTGTAATGTTAGGCAGTATAATGTATCCCTTGTTTTTGAATCTATTAATGGTACCAAAAAAATAAGTGGCGGTTCTCAGAGCAACTGCTAATCATTTGTATAAAAGCTCTCTCCAACTTAGAACTCTCTAAACTCATCCTATGAATAAACGGTAAGTAGGAATGTAAACAGCAGCAAGAGGAATCTAAACTCTATAAATTTTGAGCATCATAACTGTGGGGACACAGCAGGGAAAAAGTATAGAGGATGAAACGCATTAGTCAAACAGTGGGAAATCTCTCGATAAATGCACCAATTATGGAAGAAAATAGCAGTACCATCGTTAATTATAAAAAATATATAGATGATAATATAGTTGCTAATTCTGCATGGCTAAAATTAATTTATGTCAACATTTATTAGTCTTTTTTTTAATGACAGAACTAATAGTTTCATCAAACATTACTTACAAGGTTATGCAGACTGAATAAGTTAATGTGCAATTCCTCAATTATAATATTCCTGCTTTTACCCTGCTTCTGATTGACCCTATTAGCCATCATAAGTAGCTTTATCATAGGTCCTGTTATTTAGAGCTGGGACTAAAGAAGGGAAGATTTTCTGAAAAATTCAGAGAATATAAAGGGAATAACAATTTATAGAAGTAGTTAGTCTTTTCTAAGAATTCCTTCAAAAAGGAGTTATATTAACTGTGGAATCACTGAAAGGGTTATGGGGTTGTAGGGAAGAGTATAGATACTAGTTAAAACATTTCTTATGTGATGGGCATCCTTGCTAATCCCCAGTCATGTATTATCTCAATGTGTCTGAGAGGTAAATATTGTCTTGCTTTTCAGATTAAGAACTCTCAGATGTATGGTGGCTAAGTGATTCTCCTGATATCTTAGAATGGTAAATACTAAACAAACAAATAAACAAACAAAAAAAGTAGGCTCTGTGCATGGCCAGTGGGCCATGTTCCCAATGTTGTAGATTTGTGACACACCCAGTCCAGAAACAAAAGCTTTCACAGTTTATGTTGTAGACCTATGTTGGTCACAGGATATGTCCTGCTTTTTACCTTACTTATTTTGGAATAATACAGAGAATTTCTTTGATCATAGTTGTCAGTTCATATCATCATTAGTCAAGGCAAATTTGTTTTTTTGTTTTTGTTTTTTTTGCCTCCTTCAACCCATGTTCTCAGAGTTATTTTGCTTCCTCCCATTATATTTGCTTTATGTGCTTTCTATTACCTGGCATACAAATATAGGTATACGGCCTTGAAAAACATAAACAAATCTTCCTCAACTTATAATGGCATTACTTCCTGATAAACCCATCACAGGTCAAAGATATCATAAGTCAAAATGCATTTAATACACTTCACCTAACAAACATCCTGTCTGAGTTTATATTTTTTAAATTTTTTTAAATGTTTTTATTTCTTTTTGAGACAGAGAGAGACAGAGAATGAGCAGGGGAGGGGCGGAGAGAGAGGGAGACACAGAATCTGAAGCAGGCTCCAGGCTCTGAGCTGTCAGCACAGAGTCTGACGTGGGGCTCGAACTCATGGACTGTGAGATCATGACCTGAGCCAAAGTCAGACGCTTAACCAACTGAGCCACCCAGGCACCCCTTATCTTATCCTATCTTGAATGTGCTCAGAACACTTACATTAGCAAACCATGGGACAACATCATCCAACGCAAGGCCTATTTTATAATAAGGTGTTGAATATGTCATATGATTTATTGATATTGTCCTGAAAGTGAAAAACATAATGGTTGTATGGGTACAGAATGGTTATAAGTGTACTGGTTGTTTACTCTTGTGATCTGTGGCTACCTGGGAGCTGTGGCTCCCTGCCTCTGTCTAGCATCACTAGAGACAATCGTACTCCGTATCACTAGTCCGGGAAAAGATCCAAATTCACTATTTGAAGTACAGTTTCTACTGCAGATGTATTGCTTTCACACCATTGTAAAGTCAAAGAATCATAAGCCAAACAATCCTAAATTCGGAACTGTCTCTACCGCTGTTGTTTCTGTGTGTCGTTTTCATATAAAAAGTGTTATGGAATAAGTCCCTCTCATGCTTGTTAGTTTTGCTGTATGTAAATTTTGTTCTTTGTGTTTTGTTTCTACATAGTAGCCTGTTATTAATGCATAACTTGTTGCTTTCCATAAAGAATTCTGTGCCTTTACATTACTATTATTATGATGTTTCTATTTGTTAACATAAACACAAGCTAATCTTTATCAATTATTATTTCTGTATCTATTGAGATAATCACTTTATTCTTTTCTTTGATATCATGAATGCGATTGTGTATATTGATATGTTTTGCCACGTTAAATTTTCCTTTTCTTCCTGGGAAAATCCCTACTTGAAATTTAATATATTTTTTTTACCAGAGTTTCAGTTTGGATTAAAGAAAATTTTATTTGTAAGTTTTATATAGATAGGCTGACCCATAACTTATTTTTTCTCTCTTTCTCTAACTTTGTTATAGAGGTTGTAACAGCCCTAAAATATAAGGTACAACACTCATTTAAACACTTAACAAATTTTGAAGAAACCATCAGTCCTATTCTCTTTCCCCAGAAGCAACTGCGTCAATTTGAGGAAACTCTATTAAGTACACAGCTTTTCAGGAAAATATTGTATGTAGATGCCAGCACGTAGGCATTTGTCTGTCATATATATGTCTTGAATTTTTCCCACATAATTTTATTTACACAAATGGGATTGCAATGGTATGGTTTTTCCCCTTGCACTTTGTGATGTTTGTGGATGTCTCTCCATATTAGTGCACCCTACACATACATTATATCCTTATTATTAAGTGCTCCATTTAAAAAATATTTATTTATTTTTGGGACAGTGCAAGCGGAGAAGGGGTAGACAGAGGAGGACAGAGGATCTGAAGAGGGCTCTGCACTGGCAGGGTGACAGCAGCAAGCCTGTGTGGGCCTCGAACCACCCAAACTGTGAGATCATGACCTGAGCCAAAGTTGGACACTCAACCGACAGAGCCACCCAGGTGCCCCTTAAGTGTTCCATTTTAACAGATAATCATTTGGTTTCCAAGTCTTGGCTATAACACACCTGAGTGCATTAAACAACCTTGTATATTGTGTTGGTACATCTATAGGCTAGATCCTTAGATGTGAAAATGCTGGGTCAAATTCTGATCGCAAAATCCCAAATATTATAAAAATGTTATTCATCCTCTTTGATATAAACGTATATACTGTTAAAATATGAAAACTTCTCTACTCTTTCACATTATAACAAACATGAATCTTAGTAGTCACTGTTTATCTAGTTGAACACGCTTAAACTGAAAAAGTTTTCAAAAACTTTCTTATAAGTATATTAACTAGAATTCATCTTACTAACAATGACAACAAATATTCATAAAAAGCACCTGTGAGATCTCTTTAGGATAAATGTATTGACTTTTCAAACTGGACGAGACTCACTCTACACTCCTCAATTTATATTTGAGAAGACTAGACCCAATTAAGTAAATAATTTGTTAAATTAATTTGACCCCTTAATGGGAGTATTCAGTCTACAGCAAGTTTGCTTCAAATGTTTGCATGGCAAATTGGGAATCATTCATATTTCCTAGGTAGCTATTGCCATTTAGCTGTATTAACAAGGCAATTACATGTACATGAACACTTTAAGATATTCTTCTAAAAGCCATAATAGGATGTTTATAGCTAGCTGTTTTCAACTGGTGGGACTCAAAATTGGGTTCCTTGAGACACTGCATTTTGTGAATAACTAACTAAGATTTCTTAATAAATTTTCCTCCCCAATATTTCTGTAACTTTATGCCCTTAAAATGTAATCTGTAAGTTATTACAATCAATATGAAATAAAACTAATACACAGAATTTGAGAAGAAAAATATAGTTTTTTATTCTATTATGGTAGAACACAGGTTCCTCGATTTAAAAAGAAATTTGAGTGTGTTATTAAACGCTAGTAACCAAATTGTTTCTAGTGTCTAAATTATATATTGAAATTGAAATTATCTATGGACATGCCTGTTCTCCTCCCTGCACCCTCACCATTTCACTGTCTTTGCTCTCCTTTAGGAATCCTGCTTTTAGACTGTCTCCACTCTCAGGTATCTGAGGGGAGATAAGACAGACCCAGACTGAGATGCTAGGCAAGTGGAGCACTCCTATGCAAAGTCCCTCCCCGTTATCCATGTGAACTTCAGGGAAATGACAAAGCTCATCATGAAATTGTAGAATTTCATGAATCAATAAAGAAAGGATTTGCCTTTTCACTGGTTTCAGGAGAAGATAACTAACAAAATTAGCTTTATTAGAGCATAGAAAGTAGGAAATACGAGGGGAAATCATGATGAAAACTGAAATGGGCACAACAGTCCCCACAATGGGTCCAAAGTTCTTATTTTATCTGTGGGGACTATGAAAGTTTATATAAACTTCCAGACAGACAAAACCTCGTATGGCCATCTGTTTGTCAGAATTTTGTCAATAGAAACAGCTGTGACTTTCTCCTACATTCCAGTCAAGTATGGTCAATTGTGTCTTCCCAGTTGTAACTACTCTTTTGTTTCTTGCCCAATAGAGAACTTAAAACAACACTGAAGGAGGTAAGAAAACAGTTCTGGTACTGTCTCCTTGACCCATATAGGACTCTACTTCTATATCACTACTCTGAGATCTTGCCTCGGATTCATGATTCTCTTGCCTGACTCCCCAGTGCATTTTCTATTTCTTGCTTGTCTGCCCATTTTGGTAAAGCTGCCAGTTCTTATGTCTGTATGTATTTAGTTGTTTGTCGCCACACTACATCTCATCCATATTCTGGTTACTTACCCTCCCCTGCAGTCTCCTATGGTGAATTGTAATCTCAAGCACAATCTGGACTGCCTGCTCCAGAATAAAAAAGCATGCCCCATGTTGGTTTCTCTTCTTTTTAAGCCAAACCCCAGGAAATATGTAAAGACTTTAGAGGTTTTCTGGGTCTTTACAACACTGTTGAGATGCTGAGGTCTTTTCGACATTGTCTAAAATACCACAGTATTACAAAGCAAAATTCTGTATGGATATGATTGATGATGTTCCCTGCTTAAGATTCTCTGTGTTGTTCATAGTGGACAAGTGAGAACATATATGCCAGCTTTTAGACATTATCGGCAGGAGATATTGTAGAGACAAATATCTTTTATCTCACCAAGAGTCCCGATTCAAATGTGAAATTAAGAGAATAAACTTGAAGTAGGGTCTACAATAGTTATACATGTAAGATATAGACACAGCCATGCACAGAGTTTTACTTGAAAAATTTTAACAACTCGAGTAACTGCAGTTTTCAAGTGTGTCTGTGTGTGTGTGGGGGGGGAGGTGTTTGTTTACTAAATAAAATTGTGAAGTGTTTGATAAGATGTTGGGTCACAAATAACAACTTACCCTATTTTAGTTAAACCAAGGATTTTCTGTCTCCTCCCACATAATTGTTTTTCTTTAAATACAAAACAAAGGAATAAGCCTTAAAGACAAATAATGAAAACATCACCAAAAGGAGATCTGTCCCCAGTGGCTTCAATTATAATAGAAGTTAACATGGGAAAGGGCGCCTGGGTGGCTCAGTCAGTTAAGCATCTGACTCTTGATCTCAGCTCAGGTCATGATCTCACGGTCTGTGGGTTTGAGCCCCACATCGGGTTCTGCGCTAATGGCATGGAGCCTGCTTGGAATTCTTTCTCCCTCTCTCTGCCCTACCCCACTCGTGAGCTCTCTCTCTCAAAATAAATAAATAAACTTAAAAAAAGAAAGAAATTAACATGGGGTGCCTGGGTGGCTCAGTCGGTTGGGTGTCTGACTGGCTCAGGTCATGATCTCACAGTTCATGGGTTTGGGCCCCATGTCAGGCTCTGTGCTATCAGCTCAGAGTCTGGAGCCTGCTTTAGATTCTGTGTGTTCCTCACTCTGTGCCCCTCCCCTGCTAATGCTCTATCTCTCTCTGTCTCTCAAAAATAAATAAACGTTAAAAAAAAATTTTTAACAGAAGTTAACATATCATAGTGGTTCAGGACCCAAGTTTTGAATCAGAAAAATCTTGTTTAAATTCTAACTCACTATATGACCACAGGAGGTCAACTGACCTCTATGAATCTCAAGGTTCTTCATTTATAAAATGGGGATATTGTAGTACAGAGCTTTTTTATTTTTGTCATACAGAACTTTTAAGATTGGCATGAAGATCAAAATAATAATACATATAATTATTACAATGCTTAAATTACAACCTAACATGTTTGCTAATTAATTCATATTTGAACAACACATAAGAAGTTTAGGCACTGGTATTTTAGTAAAAATATTCTAGATTGATAGACTTGCCAGAATATTTTAGTTAGAGATGATTAACTGTTTCATATTTTACCAGTCACAACTGAAAATAATAATATCCTGGGGGGGGGGTCTTCCTTAATGAATGTTTTCCTGCCTCATTCAACATTCCATGTATCTCATCGATTTTAGTATGATGTAAAAGAATAGGCTTCAAATATCACAATTTCTTTCATGTTTTTCTTTCTCTCTCCCCACCTTATTTAAAAAAACTCTGTTTCCATATAGTTAATCACAGTAAAGATTTTCAGGAAAGTAATGGGAAAGACTTGAAATGAACTCAAAGAAACTCAATAAAAACAAGTATTCCTGCTTATTATGGAAGTGCTTTTTCTTATAAGGTGCATTACTGAAACAGTCCATGGTATTTCTTACGATTTTTATTGAAATACAGTCAGTCATATATTTTTGAGGTTAAATTTATAGAGTTATTTAACTGACCCACCTCAGAATAAAATAGTATATTTTAAAATTCTTCTCATCCTTTTGTGTAATAATGCCATTTATATATAACTCTGCATATGACAGCTAATATTCTAGTTGTTGTGATATCAGAACCATTTATTATTTCTCACAGCTGTTCATTCTGCATAGTCATTTATAACCATTTCATGAGTTAACACTCATTCTATCAAAAGACAAATTGATGACTAGCATAACATACTAGATTTTTAAAAATATATCATTCTAAAGAAGAAGCACAATAATTTGACACTAGAGCACAAAAATATTGCTTGACTGTTGTTGAATTGAACTTACCAAGTCATATACTGCCTGATCTTTATGTTGATATGCCATATTGTGTGTGTGTGAAATCACTATTATTGGATGTTTAGTGGTAGGGATTTAACATTATTTAACTTAATATCTCCTTATCATAACACGAATCTTTGCTCTCTGAATAGTGAGTATGGATTATGATCTAATAATTTTTAAAACTTGAGTACTTATTATATCTAAGGCATTATGATAAGGACTTTGATATGCTATTTTAGTTAATGCTTACTTTTAAATCATGCATTCTAACAATGATTATCTATCATTACCTTTATTGTACAGATGAGGAAATTGATACCATGACCATGATTATAGGGCTAATCATTGTAACTTCAATGTCCATATTCTCAACCACAAACTATTTACAACATACTAGAATATACTAGAAACTTATAATAGAATCTGATGCTGTTGCTTTCAAAATTTTAGGGAATCATTTCTACTTTATTACCAAATACTTCCCTAATTTGATAAGTAAACATAAGAGGTTCTTTGGACAAGGTAAAAGATAAAAAGATACAGCAATAAATGTCTTTTAAAATGTTTAAATAACTTTTACATATAGCTCTATGGCTTGCAAACTCACACAATTATGATAACCCCATAAAATAATCATTATTACTACTATTACTCTATTTCTACAAATTGTGCAATTCACTCTAAAGACAAGTATACAGTTAGGACAGAACCTTTTTGAAAATAAAATAAGCTGAAAGTTTATACTACTAATGCAGTCAGTAGGCTAGTAATCCCACAAAGTTACAATAAAACGACATTTATGTAGACTTGTGTCACGAAATGATTTCATACCTAGATAGACAAATTCTCATGTATTAAGTTTACGGTCTCCCTGTATTTATATGAAATTACCTAAAAAGATCACAGCTCAGGTCCTCTTGATAGATGGGTCTTTGTTTTGATTTTTTTCACAGAGTCTATAATTTTACTCAATGGAAATCTAACTTCTCAGAAGAACTGAATCAACCAAATGATGGCTGTTCTAGGTACTTTTCATGGCTCACACAAAGCCCATGACAGGTATGAATGAGAATGTTAATGCATCCATTTGACCTTGAAATTTCCAGTTACCTCCACAACATAGTCTTAACTTATTCAAGCTCAAGCTAATAAACCAATGGGATAAATATTCATAACATAGGGAGAAACTGCTTAAAGTGCAGAAGACCATGGCCATGAACTTTTGAATCATGTATGCTACAAGCACTGATGACATATTATAAGTATTGGACCATGCAAAGCACTGTCCAAGGCACCACTGAGGTGTGGGGTAGGGAATCAGTGATGAGATGAATCAATTTTCACACTGGCTGGCAGAATTAGTCTTATACTATAAGACACCTAATATCTGAAATGGTTCTTAGGGCAGAAATTCTCAAAACTTCAAGAAGACCCAGGTGTAGCTGTTCAAATGACACCCCTGCTATGGATCTGTCTATCTGCCTCTGACCCATTTCCGGATCTCCTACTGCTCATGTAGCAGGTGTACAGAAAAAAAACCCACCATGTGGCTAATATTAACAATATGCAGAAAAACAGATGAGAGAAGGGTTGACTATATTTTAATAAGAGACTTTAGGAATTGGGGAGAATAAGTTGCTAAGTTCATCATCAGCATCATCTGTTCAGCACAGATTTTTTTTTTAATTCATCGAGAGCTCAGTAAAAGCCAAAATAACAAAAATAGCTTGAAATGTTCTTATTTTCATGTATCATATGGTATTTCTTTCTCATAGCAAATGACTTTCTCTAGAGAAAATTCTATTGCTATTTTTTAACAGCACAATCATATTAAACATATTAAAGTTGCCATCTGGAGAGTTTAAATTTGTCAACTAGGTAAAAATGCATATATATATATATATATTTTTTTTTTTTTCTGTAAAGCTGATAAAGAGTCCAAAACACATCTCATATATCATTATCAGAGAAGCAATGTGTAGGCAGTTTTCAGTTTGGGTCTTAATAAATACTTATTATCTTTGTATAGATTTATATTTTGTGAATTCAAAACAATGTACAATGCCACTCCAATACTCCTGCCCTCCCCCATTTGAGACAGTGAATTAATAATGTTGCTACTATCATTGGCATCCCCTGTTAAGTAGATGCTGTATATTTAACAGGACTGGAGGTGGAAGCACACATACCATCTCAGGGAACAGAGGTGGACATCATAATGTCCTGCACTCTGGTGTCTCCCTGTCTCCTTTCCCTCCTACCTGCTCTTCTCTTCAAATGAACGCACCAGCAGAGGTTTCAGGGCACTATTTCTTTGACTACAGCAAGGCAGCCATATGGAAGCTGTCAATCAAACCTCTCAAACTCTAGGTTACGTCTCTTTCATAAAATTCAATTTCATAAGGATGGGAGATGGAATGACAGCCTCACTTACTCTGACTGCTAAAGGCCAATCAAGAGTTGAAATGAAAGCAGAAATGTTATCAAGATCACTACCGTGTACTGGCAGTCACTGTAGCAGTGAGTTATATCAGAAATTGCAACTAGGAATACAAGAGAATACCATTTCAGATGGCTACAGGAGCATTTTAGAATTTGTCACGACGTATGCTATTTTTGGCATGGTAAATACCATGTCTTCTGTGCCCTTTAAAGTAACCATATTATTGGATTCAACACAGATATGGAGATGCTATTCTGAAAAGAGGCAGTCATAATATTTGTTTTTCTGTTGACAGAATGTCTGTGGCTGTCCATGGGTGAATGTAATAAGAGATGATATTCTCTATCAGCTTTAGGAGTTCTACCATAGACTCCATTAATGTAGCATAGATAACTGGTACAGGCTCAAAATGATAAATTCTGTCAAGCTATGAAATGTATTTCATACCTGAAACTTTAAAATTCAAAGCATTACAAGCACTCCTAAATCATACACACGGTATCCCTGTCCGCATGTGCATGCTTTATATACTATTATTAGTATTCATAGCACTATTCCAAGCATTTACAGATATGAGCTTACTTAATAAGGTAGACAATACTATTATCTCCATTTTATTTTATTTTAAGTTTATTTATTTATTTTTGAGAGAGAGTGCAAGTAGGGGAGGGGCAGAGAACAAGAGGGAGAGAAAGAATCCTGAACAGGCTCTACAGTGTCAGTGCAAGAACCATGAGATCATGACCTGAGACGAAGTCAGGTGCTTAACAGACTGAGCCAGCCAGGCACCCCCTATTATCTCCATTTTAAAGATGAGAAAATCCAGGCAGAATGATTAATTTCCCAAGGTCATATAGCTGTTAATTGGTGAAGATGACTTGTGTAGTATCCAAACTTTGAACTACAATCATGTTATCTTTCAAATGATATTATAAATATATATGCCTATATAATAATGCGTAAATTGAATATATGTGTATGCATGTTAGTTGTTATAGATTCAAGAATGTTTTTTTTTCTTTTTAGTTTCATGAAGTCATCATTCCGTTCCTTTTCAGTGGGTTCATTATTAAGTTAATGAACCCACACAAAACATTGCCTAAATTTTTATTTTAAATAATAGAGCTTTTTCCACCTTTTGTAGCCCTGAGCATGGTCCCACATCATTGCAGTGCTTTTAGGCTCCTATCTCCCAGTGACACGCGGTTTCATTGGCAATGGAGAATAAATTAGACAATATCTCTGAAATGATGCTTCTCTCTGGAGAGGTATTTGAAGATGCTAACTATATTTAAGGGGTCCAATTTACTAATGAGCTGTCCAAAGCACCAAACTACGATGTTCCACCACTCAAGTTATAAGCTTATATAGAGCTGGCTGTAAACACTAACTCAAACCTGGTTATATGAGTTGTATTCATAGCATGCATCACTATACGATTTAATTATTACATATTCGATTAACTTACGAGTCCAAAAATATAGCTTTAAAAAAATCTAAGTGTAACATATTATAAATGCCACATAAAAGCATAAAAGTGAGTTTCTAAAGAATAGTTGGAAACAATTATATAAATACAAATGGAATTTTTTTCCAAATTATTTTACAAGTCTTTAAGTTCTTATTCCACTGTAAAGAAACCAATGAACAAAAATTCAGAATTAATAAATTATGGATTTTTTTTATGCAAAAAACACATGTCAAACTCCAGTCAGTGATTCCACACACAAAGAAGAGTCCTTAGTCCTACATCAACAGAAGAGTCTTTTGTCGTTTGAGTTAAAATGTGTCGGGTATGCATGTAGCACTTTTTATACTTGACCCCTTTAGGAAGGTTTTGGATTAACTGACCCAGTGTCTAAAAAGAGTTGCACTTCATAATTCTGGTAGCCAACTAATTTCTTGTAATTTTGTATATAAAACAAGTAACATAAACCACTGCGTTACACCATAATCTATAGCACTGAAATGATTCCATAGATCTTAATTCATATTGTTTGGGAAAGATAAATATTGACTCTTATCTCACACCTTGGAGGAAACAGAAGCCAGAAGAGTTTCCACAGTCACCATGTTCACTTCCTTTATGAAAATGTTTTCAACTTTTGTTTTTTAAGTTACTGATTTTTTTTCTTGGTTCCCTAAAAAATTAACCAGGAGTTTCCATTCATTTGCTGTGTGCTTGACAATCACAGCAGGAGTAACTATCAGGTTCTAGAGCTATATTCTTCTTCAAAGTTCTGACAGTAATTCTGACCTTGTCCAAACATATCATAAAAAGTAGTTTATTGGCAAAGCTTCCTGAGACTTAACATTTCCTTTTCCTAGAGCAAGAAGTTTCAGAGAATACTGAAATGGCCATGCTATCTATGTAATTCCCTTATGACTAGATTGAAATTTCTTAATTCTTCAAGTATGCTAAAAAGAGAAGAGAAAGAAAGTTTTGAAGATGATTAAGTTGCCCTTTCTCTTATATTTTAAAGATATGGTAATTAAAACCAAGAAATGTGTGTGCATGTGTGTGTTTAGTGTGTGTAATATATACATAGGGATGTAGATATATAGAATATTTCATATAAATATAGTGAGAAGCCAGCTACATCTCAGCCATTAACATAGAGTTTTACCTAACAGAGAGATCATAAAAAATGTTACAGAAAATTTATAAGGAATTACTTGTCATTAAAAATCTTTAAACTTTTTTTTAAAATAATGTTTATTTTTGAGAGAGACAGAGACAGCATGCCAATGGGTTAGGGGAAGAGAGAAAGGGAGGCACAGAATCCAAAGCTGGCTCCAGGCTCAGAGCCATCAGCACAGAGCCCCACGTGGGGCTCGAACTCACAAGCTGTAAGATCATGACCTGAGCCGAAGTTGGATGTTCAACTGAATGTGCCACCCAGGCACCCCTAAACTTTCTTTATAGAAGATATCATTCTGAGCTTTGGGCCATAGGTTATGACTTTGATTTTTAAAAATATTAAATTAAATTATGTAGAATATGTTTTGCTTCACATATTAAGTTCACAAAATAAAAATTACAACGGAATCTCAAAATAATGGTTTTTCCTGCTTTGCCTTTTTGATCTCAGTGTTTGTCATTGCTGTTGATTATTATGTTTGTTTTCTTTAATTCCCTCCAATTGGCTTTATTTGCCTCACTGACAATCACATTTCATACTTCACTTTGAAGGAAGCAATGTCAGTCTCAGACCCCAGTCACTGGACCCCAGCTGAGCTCTGCCAAGTCCACCACTGGTCACATAGCTTTTACAGGCATGACGTCACCATGGTGTTGCATTTTCCTGCCAGTTTCCCATTCCCTGTTGTTCTAAGGGAGTTTATCACCTTGCTGGTCTGGCGAAGTCTAAACACTCATATGTAATTATAGTCCTGCAAATGCATACAGAATCAAGCCACATCATGGTGGGAATTAGAAATGAGCCTAGTCAGTAAAACAGAATCTACTAATTACTTGCACTGATGGTTTTTCTGGAAGAAAATAATCATGACTCTTTTGATGAAAGGCAAATAAAATTGCCTGAACACCCTTCTACTATCTTATTTCAAAATAAGTTGACAATTTTAGACTTTTTCAATGTATCCATTCTGAAAGTTCTAAGTCTGAATTGTACTTTAAAATTGGATGCATTTTACAATAATGACATTTGGTAGAAAGGCCTGCATTAAACTCATTTTAACTAACTTGCCATACAACAGTACTAGAAATAAACTATAAGAAAATAATATATTTCTGTTCTAATATGTAAAACTATAATAATTTTAAAACTACAAAATATTCCAAGGGTTGTTTCTATTTTTGGAAATATTCACAGATCAGAATTTTTTCTTGATAATTCACAAACCTGAACCAAAAACACAGACATGATTTAAAGTTTGTAGGATATATTTCTATTAATTTTATCATATTTGAGTGAGGTTATTTAAAAAGAACAAAATTGGGGCGCCTGGGTGGCGCAGTCGGTTAAGCGTCCGACTTCAGCCAGGTCACGATCTCGCGGTCCGTAAGTTCGAGCCCCGCGTCAGGCTCTGGGCTGATGGCTCAGAGCCTGGAGCCTGTTTCTGATTCTGTGTCTCCCTCTCTTTCTGCCCCTCCCCCCGTTCATGCTCTGTCTCTCTCTGTCCCAAAAAAAATAAATAAACGTTGAAAAACAAATTAAAAAAAAAAGAACAAAATACCATATGATTTCACTTACATATGGAATCTAAAAAAACAAACAAATGAACAAAAAACAGAAACAGACAAATAAACACAGGGAACAAACTGATGGTTTCCAGAGGGGTGGAGGGTGGGTGTTGGGCAAAATGGGTGAAGAAGAGTTGGAGGTATAAGCTTCCAAAAAAAGAAGAGAAGGAGAAGGAGAAGAAAGAGAAGGAGAACGAGAAGGAGAAGGAGAAGGAGAAGGAGAAGGAGAAGGAGAAGGAGAAGGAGAAGGAGAAGGAGAAGGGGAAGGAGAAGAAGGAGGAGAAGGAAAAGGACAGGGAGAACAGCTAAATATTAGCTGGCATACAAAATTCTAAGTACTATTGATATTAAATATTAACCAACACTATAGAAGATATACATATTTAAGATAGCAACTGAAAATTGAAAACTATAATTTAAGCTGGACCTATTCAAGAATTTACCAAATGGTAACTCTATGAGGTGAAATGGCAGCTTGTGAGGGAACTGATTGATCATTTAATTAGCTTGACTGTGGTAATCATTATACAAAGTATACTTATATCAAAATACCACGTTGTTATCTTAAATATATACAATTTCTCATTTGTCATTCACACCTAAAGAAAGCCAGGGAAAAATTAAAAAGAAAAAATAAAAAAGAATCCAAAAAAGTACAAAAACAGTAAGGCATTCCAACCTACTGTTTCAGTATTCATTCTCATTGGGGGTTCAATTTGTTCGAAAGTTCCTGAGAAATGTCAGTTTTCATATTCCACAATACAATTGAGATTAAGTGACACTGGGGGGTTTTATATCTATTTTATAGAGTAATTTCATCAGAAGTTAATGGCTGGTTGGAATAACTATAGATTTTTTCTATATTAGTCTTGATTTTAATTAGATAAGTAACTTAAGATTGCCATCACAAATCAAACAAGGATTTGGAAATGTAGAAGGGAAAAAAAGTTAACAATCTTTAATCAACATAAAATTTTTCATGCATATTTTCCAACTGTGGTTTATGGCTGGACACATGGTCCAGATAATGTTTTAGAGTTTATTTGAATAAGAGATCTCCCAGACTGGGCCTGACAGAGGAAAAAGTAATGGTGAATACAGAAGTAACTGCTGAGGTGAGGCATTTGCATACTAGAAGCTCTGTAATTTATGACCTGAAAGGATAGTTTAGGCAAGGTGTTATCAAATTAAAGTTGAATTGTAATTTTAATATACATTTCCAATGTTGAACTTCTCATTCCACTTCCCCTGCTATACGTGTAAGTTGATATTCTGAAAATTAAAAGAAACTTTTACTCTGTGAAGCTGTGATGTCTCAAACTACTATGAGATGAGGAAATGCAATACATTGAACTCACAACTTCAAAGACTAGGAGACATATTAAGCGGTAGTTAGGTCTTATCCATGGGGTGATCCATTTCTTTCACCCTTTACAAAGAAGACAGATTTTTATCAGCTTCTTCCTAACATTCCTGAAAATGCATCTGATAGTGCAGAAAAGTGCCATTTACCATTGCATGAACATCACAAATGATAAACTTCACCCACCATGAACCACTTGATAAAGCATAGATGCTTATCAAATCTGAATATTGTTATTGACCAAGTAATAGTGTGCACATTGGAGGAGGGGTATGTCAAAGTGCTACAGGTCATAAAGAACCATGGGCAACATACAACATTTGTTAAGCTGCCAGATGGTGGTGTCACCTATTATTATAAACAAATGAAAAAAACAAACAGACATTGCAGGATAGATGATATGATTTATAAACCAGTTATAATGTTGACCTTATCTGGGCTACTGGTTGGATAGAAAGCTGGTTGGATGATGCCCTTTATCTTCTTCTTGACAAGACACGCGACTTTGCAAAATGTACGAACATGACCATACTGTGAAACTAAAAGTCTACAGAGTACCTCTTTAATCGACATGTGAAATACAAGCAGATGAGTGTTGTCTCTGCAGAGCAAGGCCAATGAATAAGTGCTGTCATTTATAGTCTTTTTTCCAGCTTTAGAGTGCAAAGTGTTAGTTTCTATACATCCCATTGACTGTTTCAGTTCCCTCCTAAACTTCTGAACTCATAGCAAAACAAAACAGAATGGGAGCCTTATAATTCATTATTTTAATAACTCTAGCAAATTCAAACTCCATTAATAGATATTAATTGCAAATCCTTTTGCACTCATTAGTTTATGACCTGCTCTATGTGTATTTAATATGCAAATATATGAAATGCAGTGATTAGCCATCTTAGTTACTCAAATCCTAGAAGCCTTAGTGTTCATATCTATAAAATGAGTATAAACACTGCATCTCCCTCTGGGGTTTGTATGATATTTGAATAGAATATTAATTATAATAAGCAACATTTATTACGTGGTTATTATGTGTCATGTACTTTATATGCATTAATGCAATACTTATAACTCCCCTGTGTGTAGGTTTCCTTATTATGCCCATTTTATAGATGAGGAAACTGAATCACTGAGGAGTTAAGTAACTTGCACAAGGTCAAATCCAGACAATCTAGATCCAGAGTCCACATTTCCAGCCACAACACTACACTGATATCTCTACCTAGTTTGTTATTAACTTAACCGGTCTCCCAGTCTTTGGTCTTTTCTTTTTCTAATCCGTCCTCCATAAGCCACCAAACTGACCTTTCTAAAATACAATCCTAACATATTATTTCTTTATAACTTTTAATCCATTTCACTAAATCCATGCATATAAAATTCATTTTCATATCTCATAATACCCTTTAGCCTCTGGATGAAGTTCTCATCCACTCACTCACTAAGACTGAAAATACAGCCCAAACTTTTACCTTAAATATTGGCAACAAACTTTCTCTCATACCTCTACAGCTTTCTATATCTGGTATACATTTCCTGAAACGAACTTCCTACTCTGCCAGAAAACAACATCCACTTTTCAAGATCTTAATCAAATTTTCCCAAAGAATCCTATTACAGTTTCAAGAGATCTGAGTAGACCTCCTCTGAGCTGCCTATCCTCTTGTATTAAACTTATTGAAGTCACATCCCACTGTGTTGCAATTATGAGTTTTCAGGTCTCTTTGCCTCACTGGACTGTGAGCTCTTACAGAATGAGAATGGAGTTTGATGTAGCCTTAGGTGATAAGTGCCTGACATCTGGCAAGTATTTAGCCCTTGAAAGCATTTATTCAATATCTATTTGTTCTCCGTATTCAAATCATTTAAGTAGCACATCAGCAGTCAGTTCAACAGTTCAATCCAATCAACATTTATGGAACACTACCGTCTGTCAGATACTGTGGTGGGTGTGAACAGGTGTGAACTACCCATGGCCCTGCCCCTAAAATTGGGTGGCAGAGTGGCATACTCCCAGTTAATTTTGATACATTCCACTAACACAGTTATGTATGAAGTGTTAGGTGAGCACAGAAGAGGGGCACTTAACCCAGACTGAGGAGGGAAGAAGAGAGCATGGATATTAAAGCTGTCTCTCCCCAAATTGCTATTGAAACTTCAATTAGTGATTAAATGGAATGCTTTCTATTCAGCAGCTGAAGTCCCCCCACATCTTGATAATTATGACGGTCAGCAAGCTTGTTACTAAGGTAGTTCCATCATGGTCTTGAAAGATCCAAAGATTAAAACAGTTGTAACTAGTCTGGAAGTTATGCTGCTGAAGTGTTCATTCCCTGATAATCCAAAATGGAAAATGGCTAGTCTTCTGCAAACTTAGTGACTTAGCAAACTCATCAATTAATGCCATGAACAGTAAATGTCAACATGCACAATTTTCTTTCACTATAAAACAGAAAGATAGAGAATGAAGAGGAGGAGGAGGAGAAAAGAAGGAGGAGGAGAAATAAAACAAGACCACATTGGGCTACAGATTTATTTGGTTATTTCTCATATATTAAATATTTGTAGATTATATTTTTGGCTTGAGAGTTTTTGACAGAAACCTGAACAGCTACAGTACTTTAGCCAATCTTTTATATTTTCCATTTGTCAATGTTCTAGAAGACTACATACTGACATGTTCTGTCATCGTTTCTGAAACATGAATTTCTTCAGGTGCATCCTGTCTGTCTTATCTAAGTATTACTGTCTCTGCTAAGAATTACATCTCACACATAATACCCTCACCACAATTACTGAGTGTTGATTGGACATAATTATAAATATAAAAGTTAGAATTTCACTTTGCAAAATTCTTAGATGCAGTAAAATAAAAGGAGGATTTATGGAATTAGAATTCAATGGGTCTTGACTACATTAACATTCTCTCTATAAAAGCTCATAAATTAGAGAACTTCTACAGGCCCTTGTTCCCTTGCAGTCTATTTTCAAGACAAAAGCTAGAGTGATCCTCTTAAAATATACTCAGATCATGTCAACCCTCTGCTCAAAATTCTCCAGCTGCTTTCCATCTCAGAATAAAAGCTAAGACCTGTAAACACCTTGAGTCCCTCCACTATCTGCCTCACCACCTGCTTTTCACCTCTTTGACCTCATCCCCTATACCTCTCCCTGAACTCATTCCACTAAAGGTACATTGGGGTCCTTGCTGATTCTTGAACATGGCAGGCATTCTCCTACCTCATGGCTTTTGCATGTTCTGTCTTCTCTGCCTAGAAAACTCTTTTCCCAGATACTTGTGTGGCTCAATTCCTTATTTCCTTCAATTACTTAAGCAAAATTCATCTTCTCATTGAGATCTTTCTAGTAACTTTATCCAAATCTACAATCTCACCCCACCTCATGTTCTAAACTTCCCATCAGTTTTATTATTTCTTCTTGGCACCCACCACTTTTTAACATAATATGTATGTTAACATTTTACCCTATTTCCTATTTCCCTGAACTAGAATGTGAGCTCCATGAGGGCTGAGATTTTTCTTTCTTTTACTAACATATACTCAGTGTTTGAACCAGAGCTTGACATATTGCAGGTGCTCAATATATATGCTGAATTGACTGAATGAATCCCAATAATGATAATTAAATATTTTTAAAAGTAACACGTGTTACAAATTAGAAAGGGCACTTGCTCCTATAGTGATTTATAGATGCTGTTCTAACTCTAACTAGCTGTGTAATAATTACTAATCACTTGGTTCACTATCTTCAACAAAATCATTACCAAGGAGAATCAATAAAGAATATGAATCATTAATCTCACCTATCTTATATTTTGCTAGGAGGCAGCTTCTTTTGGCATTAGAATGGACCCACAAAACTTTATTTTTGTGTGTAACCTTAAGAAATCATGAAAAGGAAGAAGACAGAGGCATACAGAGAGAACACCCCATCTCAGATGTGGGTGGGCTTTAATCTGGGCTTGCAAAAACTTTTATGGGAGACAAAGAAAATTTAAATTATTCAATTATCTTAATCATATGATAAATACCATCAGGGGAACATTCTTTGCTCTCACAATGCCTTCGTACTTACCTAACTTACTCTAACTTGAAGAGAATGCGTGGAGGGGAGAAGTCCCCAAATGACTAAGGTTAAATTTTCCATCAGTAAAGAAGAATGAAAATTCAAAACAGAATCAGGTTTTGATTTTTTCTTGTTTTTGTAGAAAGTGAAGAATGTATCCCTTGACCACCTGAGGTTCATATCTGCTACATGCATAGTATTGTATTTCCTCTTTGAAGCAATTCTATATAGGAGGAATTATTACGTTCCCTAGTTTACAGTTGAGAAAATTGGTGCCTGGTCTGACTGGCTCCGATGTTCTTAATCTCTGCATCATACAATTTCAAGTCTTGACAATTTTATATACTACACAGTTTCAAGTTATTATTTTGTTTCCCATGGTTCCCTGAAAGTACTGAAACATGAACCTAAGAAAATAAACCCTTTTACAAAATCATAACTTTAATCATTGGATTATTGTTTACATTGATCTAATGCTCACATGAAAACAATGAAAGAATGAATGAATAAAGATCTCCTCCTTGATGTAAGTTTGGACCCTTCATTTCCTTTTGAAATGGAGCTTACTGAAATAACTAAATAAGGCAAATATACAAATGTACAGAATTGTATAAGATCAGACTCTGTAGACATGTTGCCTGGATTTCAAACCCACCTTTGATCCATTTGATTCCTCTGTTTATACTTCATATTTTTAAATCTTTAAAAAGAATATCACAGTAGTACCTACTTCATATGATAGTCCGAGAATTAAATGAAATAACTTATGTCAAGCACATATAGAAGAGCCGGCACCTAGTAAGTAACCTGAAGCACTTTCTAGGTTATAAAGCATACACTATGTCAAATAGTTATTTTCTCTCATATCTGGGAATTAAGAGTAGAACTTTCTAGGTCTTATGTAAATCACATTTTGTCATGTTTATTTCAAGTGGAATTCCATAATTGGTTCAGGAATATTAAAGCATTTTCATTTACACTAAAACTTTCTAATTTAATAATAATGAAGACTCCAATTAAATATGGTATGCTCCAAGAGAAAATTTGCTGTCCTGAAAATACTTGCTGAATAAATTAGTTCTAGGTGATGTGCAGGATGAATCCCATACAATGAGCCCATAAGAGCTGTAAGAAGTTTGAAGAGCTTGCTTCCTGAAGCAAATCTTAAACCACAGACCTGGAACCTAACTCTATCAGTTAGGGGTTTCTGTCAATGAGTATTTTCAGAAAGGGCATGCAAGAGCAACCAAGGCTTGAGGGTAGAGATTTGCAGAAAGTGTTTCACCCTTTGGTTAGTTGACTATAGCCTAACGAAGGCGATAAAAAACACTAGCTCAAAATTCTTTGGTCATGTGCTTTCATCCATCTTGACAATGGACTGGATTTTTTGGATGACCAACCTGATCAGGGATGCGGAAACTGATCCTGTGGAAAAGACATCCATTCAGTGACATTGCCTGAGAGGAAAGGTTGGAAATCTCAGGCACAAGATTGTATCTCTCACTTCTAAAAGAATTTGTTGCTTTTGAATGTTGCTATGCATTGTTGCTCATGCAACTTTTTATCAAGAATGATGCTAATTTAGACAGTGTTTCTCTCTAGAGGAAAGACATTATAGGAAACATAATGTAAAGATGAATTCTATCCTCTTGACGTATATACACATAAATTCTATTTGCTAATGTTTATCAATGCTTAAAATGTACCAGGAAATTTGGAACACCTTACCTCTACTTCACTCCTCAAAAATCCTCCAATAGAGGGTATTGTTGCACAGATATTTTAGGTAAACTGCACAAGATCAAACATTAGATGAAAGATTTGAAACCAAAATTTTCTGAATTTCAAGACTATATACTGTTAATAGTCATGCTAAGCTATCTGGGAAAAATATTTGTGGTATGAGACTGTTAGATTTATTATTGTGTTTTTTTTTTCTTTTTCTAGCAGTGGCATTGAAGTTACATAAAAGTATTAATGATTGTCAGTCTCCATCCTGGGTTACCTTTCTATGGGCTCTGGAATGGCAAAAGTGGGTGGTTATGTTTTAGATTGATCAGACTGCCTCACATACTTTAACAAGGGTATGAATTATTCATAGGCATGTAAGGGCTCTCTGCACTATCTCATTTTTCACAGAAATACGTGAGAGAAAAATCACCCTTCATCAGAAACCAATGCAGTTTTCTTAAGATAAATCTGTGACCTGTATCTGTGGGTGAAGACCTTTTGAATTTTTTCTGCAGTAACATTTCCCTGCCTTCAAAGTATTTTGCCCAAATGATGATCTCAGAGACCAAGGATTAAAGTTTCCTTTTGCCAACAGACGGGCTGAGAACAGAGTAGCATGTCAACACTCCAAGGTAATTACCCTTGTAAAAGGTGATTTAATTAGATATCTAAAATGAGCTTCCTATTCTATATCTACAGTTTAATGGAGAGGAGCTTCCAAAAAAGGTGATGTTGCTCCTTTATGATTATTAGAGGTTTTGAAGAGCAACAGACTGGGCAGGGAAATGATGCCCAGAAGACACCAGCACCACACAATGTCTATGACTTGGATAAAGGGCAACAGCACAGGGACTTTGGGAATTTCTAAACCAAAAGACAAGGAAGAATATACTTTAATGCAAGCATCCTATTACTGACTATGGCTAGGGTGATGGTTTCAATTATGGTTTGATCAAATAGAGCTTCATGTCATTTGAGGATCAACGATCAGCACAAAGAACTCTGAACAATCTGATCACATATTATGATAGGCTTTCTCTCATTTAGTACTCACAGGTGAGCCGCCCTTTCTCTTATTTTTTTGTTTGTAACAAATATACAAAATGGAAGTTTTCTTTCTACTGCTCCATGACTGCATGAAAATGCAGCATCCTCTGCGAGATACAAGGATCACATGGTTATTCAACAGCTGTGCCTCATTCAAAATATCAGCGTGAATTAACGTGCATATTATCTTTCCAGAATGAGAATGTATACAACCACTTTGTGTCCTCCCCCTCCAGGTTGACACTTCAAATAAATGTTTGGAATTAGGCAAGTGTTCCTTATTCTTTGCAAAAGATGGAAAATTCACAAATCCTGGTATATGAGCACATAAACATTTCACCATTTCCCAAATATACAAGTGTGAAATGGTCGTCATAAATACAAATGTTCATAGCTGTACACAAGATGGGTCCAACCACATTACAGCAGCACGCCTTCTTGCATTTTATCACAGCACTAAAATATGCAATTCCTTCCCTTGAAAAAGCACTGTTATAGGCATTATAAAGAAATGAGTCACAATGTGGTCTGAGCAATTATCACCCTGGAGGGAAACACAATGATGCAATTCAACAGGAATAGTGCTGTTTAGACAACTGGACTCCACTAGTTCACTATTTGAGCCAAGGGGCCCAATTCATCACCTGGCCTCAATTTTAGGAGAATTCCATTCAGTGAAGACTAAAACAGTCAAGGGACTTAATAAGAAAGCCTATTAAGCACAATAAAAAGCTGACTATAAACAGAGATAACTATGTTAGAGTAATAATTAGATGTCCATGAAGAGATGAGGCATATGTTACGTTGTACCACTGCTTTGTAATGCTTTTTTTTGTTAAAGCATTTCACTATCTACTTTAATCTTTCTAATATCAATATTTAAGGTTAAGGACTGAGAAGCAGTGCTTAACAGGAAACTGCATCAAATTTTAGTGTCCTTTTAATGATGAAGTAATGTCCTAAGCCTTCCAAGTCCTGCATGTAGGACTTCATATTCAAAATCATTATCTTGGGTAACACCATAGCTATATTCATTACAGCCTCTCTTTTTTGGAAAACTCCTATTTTGGCTTTTACAATGAAACAGATAAAAACCTACCACAGAAGACAAAAGTTCAAATCAATATATACAGCACTGCTACACTCTTCAGTGCCTTTAAAAAATGAGAAGAAAGCAATTCACTGTATCCTGAAAGCAGTCTCTTTATAAAACAAACGACAATATTTGGCAGATGTTTGTCTCATAGGGATGGCCTTCAATATTAGCAATATATAACAAAACAGGAGTGTGAATTTTCTAGATTGGGAAAATTACTTCAACTGAAAGTAGAAGACTTAATAATATAACAGCTGCCCATGAACAACAGATATTAAAGAAAAGATGATTAAAAAAAGACTTTTAGCGTCACTGAGCAAACATACACTAGAAGAAAACAGGTATGCTATGGCATTTGTTCAAATAGCATCCATAGTTCATCATACAAATTTTATAATAAATGCTATTGGGAAATAGGGAAATCTCACATCTGATTTTCAGAGTAAATAACAATACTAATTTGAAACACACACACACACACACACACACACACACGCACACACACCCCACCTATAAGGAGTAGAGTACTACCAGATTAGGGAGGAGTTAAGCAGCCTCTAAATTTACAAACTACTCTGGATGTGCTGATATTAAATCTTTACTCTGAAAGAAATGCTCTAAAAATATAACTCTTTCCCCATGTTATTTTTTTGACTCCTTTATTTGGAGAAAAATAATGTTATCACTATTTGAGGACGACATGTTTTTGTATGTAGAAAAAGAAATCTACAGATAATTACTAGAATTAGAATATGAAGTTAGTAAATTTGCAGTTTGCAAAAGCAAATGGTATTTATATTCAGCAATATTTAAAAATAACATTTTGATAGAAGATATATTCTCAACAGCAATAACTTTATCAAATGATTAGAAACAAATTTAATGAAAAAACATGTAAGACCTTGACACTGAAACTCATAAATAAGACAGAAAAAAAAAATGACCAATCTAATACAGATAGACAATATTCATGAAATGCAAAACTCAATTTGTAAAAATGCCAATTGTTTTTAAATTGACTACAAATTCAAGGCAAAATCAATCAGTATATCTGTCAAGATTTCCCCTATCTTTGTTATCCTACAAGTTCTGAGAAATGCATCAATGCCAGAAGACAGACAACAGTTTCTACATAGTTGATGTTCTGTGTCAGGCATTGTTCTGTGTTCTCTACTAATATGAATTCATGTAATCCTCCTAACAACCTCATGAATTGGGTACCATTATTATCCATATTTCAGGTATAAAGATTATTGAAGCACAGAGAAGCTAAATAACTTGCTGAAAGCCACAAAGGTATAAATTGAACCCAGAGTCTCTGAGATTCTGTTAACCACTACACCACAGTGAGGAGAAGCAATCAAATATTCTTCCATCTTATTCTATCATAAATTCGTAATGCACCAGACATGATACATGTTTAATTTTGAATTACACATAGAAGTATATGCTATGTATATTAAATATATATACATGTTTTAAATAAAAATATGTATCGGGACTAAGAAAGAAAATATAGCCAATAATTCTGAAATCCCCTATGTGCCTGCCCTCCCCACATTTTATTATCTCATCTTTCAGGTAGCGTTATCATGAAATTGGTGTTAATGAATCCACTGCCTTTCTTTAGTGATACAAATATAGGTGGTACAACTGTAAGCAATATATTTTGGTTTAAGCTTATATTCTACATTATAAAAATGATTTACAGTTTAGATATTCTTCCATTATTTCTTTTTCTGCTCAAAATTATCCTTTTGATGTTGATCATATAATGTATTTGGCTGCAGTATTTTCATCTATTTTCACTGATGAGTATGACATTTATTTTCCTATCTCCTGTTAATGGATTTCTGGGTTGTTTCCAGTTTTTTTTTGGTGTGTATTTGTGTGAATGCATGAGCACACACGGTATTAGCAACATTACTGTCACCAATATCTTTATATATGCCTTCTTTACAAGTCCAAGAATGACCATAAATTTAGAAAGGAATTGCTAGACGCTAGAACATACAAACCTTCAACATTTAAAAAAAATTTTTTTTCAACATTTTTTAAATTTATTTTTAGGACAGAGAGAGACAGAGCATGAACGGGGGGAGGGGCAGAGAGAGAGGGAGACACAGAATCGGAAACAGGCTCCAGGCTCTGAGCCATCAGCCCAGAGCCTGACGCGGGGCTCGAACTCACGGACCGCGAGATCATGACCTGGCTGAAGTCGGACGCTTAACCGACTGCGCCACCCAGGCGCCCCAGAACCTTCAACATTTTTTAAATGATGCCAAACTTTTTCCTACAAGGTCCTATCCGTCCAAACCCCACATGAGAGGAAGATGATGGGTCCCTCTATTCCACATCTTGACTGGCACTTATACACCAATAATGCACAACAACAACACAACAGTATTCACTGACTTTTTTTTTTTTTTAATCAGCCAGTCTGGTGGTTGTGCAATGGGTTTTCAACATAGGTTTATCAGTTTCCCTTTTTCTCAAGTGCTTTAATATCCATGCATGTTATTATTAATAATTTTAATTTCCTCTCTTATAAATGCTTGTTCATTTCTTTAGCCCAATTTTCTACTGTTAGTATTTTCATAAAATTTGTTTACATATTTGGAAAAACTTTTTGTTGTGATTATTTTGTTGAAACAACTTCTAGGTTTTGACATTGTTCTCTTCTCTGTGTAAGTCTTGTTTAATAAAAATCTTTTTTTCTTCTAAGTGTACAGATATATTGCTGCTCTTTGAAAATAATTTGCATGGTATATATTTTTCTGTCCTTTCAATCTGTCTCCTAAACATTTTTGAAGTTGAGACAGAATATAGTTGAATTTCTAAAAACCTAACAATTCTTTCTATTAACTAGAGAATTTAATCAATATATTATTGTTTTAAAAACTTGCTATTATTTCCACAAACTTGTTTTATGTTTTCTATTTCTTTTTTAAAATATTTTTTTAATATTTATTTATTTTTGAGAGAGACAGAGACAAAGTGAGAGCGGGGAGGAGCAGAGAGAGAGGGAGACACAGAATCTGAAGCAGGCTCCAGGCTCTGAGCTGTCAGCACAGAGCCCGATTTGGGGCTCGAACTCATGAACCATGAGATCATGACCTGAGAGGAAGTCGGATGCTTAACTGACAAAGCCACCCAGGTTCCCCCACTCTATTTCTTTTTTAAAAATTGATTGCCCTGGGACACCTGGGCAGCTGAATCAGGTGGGTGTCCGACTTCAGCTCAGGTCATGATCTCACATTTTGCAAGTTCAAGCCCCACTTCAGGTTCACGGCTGTCAGCCCAGAGCCTGCCTTGGATCCTCTGTCCCCCACTCTCTGCTCCTGTCCAGCTTGCATTCTCTCTCTCTCTAAAGTAAACAAACATTAAAATGTATTGCCCTATTTGCAAACAATAGAATTTTCCCCATTGTGTTTTTTATTCTATTTGTTTAGAAAGTTTATCCCTGTGCCTATTCTCTTAATAATTATCTTAGCTATTTGAGAATGCATAATTTACCAAGATTTAAATGTAATAAATACCTCTCTTCTCCTTCAGATTATATACTAAGACCTCCTAACTCTTCTTTCTAACATATGCATTTTTGTTCATTATTCCACTCCTTTTCTCCTTCGTGAATTAGGATGATTAGTTTTTACTCATTCAATATTTGCTTAGATTTCATATATTTACCCATATTCCTCAGACTATCTTCTTAAATCTCAGATCATCCAAATGTGATTGTATTCCTTCTATCTGAAGGATTTTCTTCAGACTTTCCTTTAGTAAGTATGATTTTTTTAATGAATTCTCTCACTTTTTGGTTGTTTTAAAGATTTTCATTTTGACATAATGTTAGGAAGACCATTTTCCTGGATATGGAATTTTAGATTCATAATGATTATTTCTTAGTAGACTGAAGCTACCAATTTACTGTCTTCTTGTTTTCACTGTTGCTATTGAAAAGTCTGATATAAATTACTGATACTTTTACATGCTATAATTTTTTTTCTGTATGTTTTAAGTTCTTCCTTTTGTATCTAGATTCTATAGTTTACTATGATATGTCTAGTTGTATTTTTTTTTAATTTATTCTCCTTGGAACTCTTTGGGATTAGTGGGGTTTAGGATTGGGGTCTTTCAAGAATTCTGCTAAGTATTTCCTCATCATTCCCCTTTCTATTAGTGCCTTTGAAACTCTGAATCATCATAAATGAAAACCTTTCACTTGGTTCTTCATATCTTTTAATCTTTCTTTCTTGTTTTTCATCTTTTTGTATCTGTGGACTTCATTCTGCACTATGATTTTGACTCAGTTTTCCTGAATACTATTTAATATTTTTCTTTATCTAACCTGCTATAATTAATTCTTAACGTTTTAACTTCAATTATATTTGAATTTTATTCTACTTGATTTTCTCTCAGTCTGCTTGGTTGTTATTCATAGTCTCTAGTCCCTTGTTAAGGAAACAAACTAAATGCATTTTGTATTTTATTATTGCCAATCATCTTAAGTCTCTAGAGGTCTGCTTCTCTTGTGTGTCATTTCTGCACATTCTGTCTTTTGCTGTCTTATTTACTTGGTATTTTCTGTAAACTTCTTTTATTCCTTTAACTGAATCAATGGAGAGTCTCTGAAACCTGGGTAGAGCCTAATCCTTACAAAAGGAATTGTATATTTCATTCTTGTTGCTGGGAGAATAACAAACCACAGAAACTTTACATTAAATTCTCTCCTAAAATTCACCTTCTCCCTTCAAATAGATTAAAATGTTATTTGCATTAAAAATTGGCATATAACTCTATGTGACTGAATTCTCAGCCACATAAAGTTTACAGTTTTGATATCAAAGGGTATCTGTTTTTTCTATCTCACACCAAGGCCAAGAAGAGGAAAGTTTCTTTTCTATCTCCTTCTATGTGACAGGGTTTTGTCCTCATTCACTCTATACAGGGAGGCAGTCTTTTGGGTTTTCACTTTTTTGTTGAGATTTCATATTAGATCCTCTACATTTGGTCACCTCTATGTTTTAACCCCTACCGTGCATCAGGCAGTCTTTAAAGTAGAAACTCCAGGTCATAAGACTGATTCCAGCATACACTGTCATGATGAAAGCAATATTGGTGCTTACTCAAATCCCATGGTTCTAAGTTCCATTTTATTTCAGTGTGTGTGTGTGTGTGTGTGTGTGTGTGTGTGTGTGTGCGCGCGCGCATGTGTATGCGGTCCCAGCAGTGGATTTGAACAGATTTTTCTGACTACTTTTATCTGGTATTTTATTGTTTCAACAAGAGTTGTTCAGGGCACCAGTGTGGCTCAGTCAGTTAAGTGTAGGACTTCGGCTCAGGTCATGATCTTGTGGTTTACAGGTTTGAGCCCCACATTGGGCTCTATGTTGACATGTCAGAGCCTAGAGCCAGCTTTGGATTCTGTGGCTCCCTCTGTCTCTCTGCCCCTCCCCTGATCATGCTTAGTTTCTCTCTCTCTCAAAAATAAACAAACATTAAAAGAAAAAGAAGTTACTCAGGATGCCTAATCCATCATGCTAGTGAAATGGAAGTGAGAGAACCTGGGACGTGAACTTACATGCATAAAACATTTGTTTTAATGATCCAATGAGATAGGATTCATATGACCAAATCCCCACACCTCTCGCTAAGAAGAGTCTTTTGCCACCAGCAGTCTCTTCTATCCTGAATATGAAGAACATCCTTTGATTGCTTATAATGACATATGTTTTGCACAGCCCATTTACTTTGAAAGAGGAGAAAACAGGTACTTTCATGTCAGGCAAACCTTACACCTGATACTATCATTTTGTGTTTGAAACATACTTTTCTCAGATTAGACTAATCTGATTGTAGAGGTGTTGCAGCCACATAGTAGAGGTTCAAAAACTGTGACTAATTATGTATCAATGGGCTCTGCCCTTATCTCCTCTACTTCACAACACCTTGCCTTTAAATTAGACCAGTCACCTCTTCATTATTCACTGAAATTTAGAACCTGAGTTCGTACCTCCTCTTTTCCTCAAAGCTATTTGCCTGCTATTCTCACTTTATTTTCCAAAATCTGCATATAGAATATGATGCTCTGTAGGGACAGTTATGCTCTGAGGTTACATAATGTTCAGCATAAGAAGTTTCCTATGATTTTTTCCCCTTTTCTTGGCCAGTGTTAGCAGATAGATGTCTGTAAACAGATTCAGTTCTTAACTTCCCTCTAGAATTTAGGTCACAAACCCATATGACAAGAAACATGCCATGCACAGCCAAACAATGCATTGTTAATCAGGATTTTGGATGTGCTTATTAGATGCTCAGTGGCATTGCACTAGGATGTCTAAATATAGTATTACTCCTCAATCTACTATGGGAAAATTACATTTACATGTATCAAATTATAGCTAAACATAAAGCAGTTTATATTTGGTTAATGATAAATGTGCAACAGAGACGAAAGAACTTGTGATGGTGTTTGAAGAATAAAGACAAGCCTTAAAAGAAGCTTTAAAAAAATCCTCAGGGTTTAATAAGTAATAAGCATAATCACTTACCTCACTTTTGAACTATAACTATATGAGCAAAGTACTTATGAGATGAAAGGGGAAAATCAAGATTCATTTTTAAAAACCCCACAGGTGTACTAATTAACCACTTAACAGTAGAAGACTTTCTTGTACGCAGACCGCTCTAAGTGAGCAGTACTCTGGTACTCTGCTCCACAGCCAGGATATCACAGCTAAGCAAAGGGTGATTCAAAAACCATTTTTCTGATCACTCCATTTTCAAGATGAAGAAACTGAGGCCAAAAGAAGACAAAATGGTACTTGAAGCCTAATGTATAATTTGAGTACGGAAATTGTAAGAAAAAAAATCTTATTAGCATTTTGTGAACATGATGGCCAATGAACTAAAATGTATTACGGAGCTCATTTCTCCTCCTTCTCCTCCTCCTCCTCCTCCTCCTCCTCCTCCTCCTCCTCTTCTTCCTCCTTCTTCTTTTTTCTAACATAAGTTCACAGGAAATTCTGCATCATTATAATGAGGCAAAGGCTCCAATTTTAGAAAGAGTGGTATCAGAAAATGAGTTCATTTTTATTAAAAAGTACTGTGCATTTATTATATCAGTTACAACACCTTATACTTCTTTCATTTACTGTAGTAGAACCTCTCTACTTAATTCAATAAAATTAATGGTATATTTAATCCTTAATTCAGGATTATTGAATTATACCAAAAGAATACTGATGTCATAAAATCTGGACTCTTGAGTGTATATAAAGCCTATTTATGATAGTTACCCTTAATATATAATTTAATCCACAAAGGGAAAGGGAACAGTAGGTGCTTCACACAAGTGTGCATTGTAGATTCTACCCCTAGGCAATCTTGTTAAACATAGGAGAAACAGCCCACTCTTGCTGCTTCTAGACAAAGAGTAGCCATCCTCCACTTGTTCTTGTGTGTCTTCAAGAAAATCCTCCTTCTACATGACTACAACCCCAAATGTTTTCACATGATCTATCAATACCATCTGATCAGAGCGCTTGCTAAAATTATTTTATATTACTAGAATTAAACTCTCTAGTGTGTGAGTTGAATAGAAGTTGTAGAAATGAATTAAAATAGTTTAACAAAAACAAACAGAAACAGACCCATAAATACCGAGAACACACAGGTGGTTGCCGGAGGGGAGGTAGGTAGGGAGATGGGCAAAAAGTTGAAGGGGAGTGGGAGATACAGGTTTCCAGTTATGGAATGAATGTCATGAGAATGAAAGGTACAGCATAGAGACTATATAGTCAATGGTATTGTAATAATATCACAAGGTGACAGATAGCAGCTACAGTTGTGGTGAGCACAGCATAATGTATAGAGTTGCCCAATCACTATGCTGCATACCTGAAACTGATGTAATAATGTCAACTATAATTCATTTAAAAACATTTTGGAGCACCTCTGTGGCTTAGTTAGTTAAGCATCTGACTTCAGCTCAGGTCATGATCTCACAGTTCATGGGTTCGAGCCTCACATTGGGCTCTGTGCTGACAGCTGAGAGCCTGGAGCCTGATTCAGAATCTGTGTCTCCTCTATATGCCCCTCCCCTGCTCACACTCTGTCTCTTTCTCTCTCTCGAAAATAAACATTAAAAATTAAATATATATATATATATATATATATATATATATATATATTTGCATTAAACTCCAAAAAATAAAATATATTAGTTTTTTAGTTTATCATTTCTTGTTGTAGGTTAATATCTTTTGGTTTCTTTTCAAAGAAAAAAAACATTATTTTTTAAATGGCTAAACACAAACATACAAACAACAAACCGAATTCTGAGCTTTCCTCCAAAGGGGAAAAAAACCAACGGGGATGGCAAGAAACAACAAACATTTGGGGGGAATAAACAAATGTTATTTTCAAGCACATTTTGGTCCTTCACTATGTCATTAATAATTACTAATTTGATACGTAATTTTGCACCTATGATAGCCAGAATAATGACTCCCAAAATATCCACATCCCTGTCTTTGGAAACTGTGACTATACTCCCTTACGTTGCAAAAGTAGCTCTGTAGATATAATGGTGAGGACCTCAAGGTGGGGAGATTATTCTGGATTCTGAGTGGGCTCAATCTAATCCCATGAGCCCCTGAAAATGGGAAATCTCTCCCAGCTATGGTCAGAGAAAGATGGAAACATGAGAAGAATACAATGACCCATCCATGCTCATTCTGAAATGTAGGGACTAATGTGAAATGTCCTCAGAGAGGCCCTCAGAAGCTGAAAAAGGCAAAGAAATGGACTGTTCCCTTAATCGTTCAGAAAGGAATGCAGCCTTGCCAATACCTTGATTTTGGCTCAGTGAGACCCCTGCTGAATTTCTGACCTACAGAACTATAAGGTAACAAATTGGTGGTGCTGTAAGCCATTAAGTTTGTGATAATTCCTAAGCAGCAATAGAAAAATAATTCAGCATTTGATGTCCAGAACAACTTTGTGAAATGAGAGGAAACAGTCGGAGTCACTCTTACAATTGAGAGAACTGGTGTGAATATCCCCAAAATGTATTGGTTATTGGGTGGTGGTGTCAGGATGCAAAGTCCTGCCTCCTAAATCCAGATCCGCTGCACTGCCCCTCACATTCATCCCTTAATGGAAGAACTGTTAAGGTCATGCTGACCTGTTTAGATTACTCCCAAAACACCAGATCACAAAGCTATTAAGACAATGAGGTTGTAAAACACAGACAGGGGAATGAAGGATTTATGGGTTGTGGAAGTAGGCTGATCATAGTTTCAGAAGTGTGAAGAACCATCCTATTTCAGAGGTGGAGAACCAGATGAGAACCAGGCTGGAGAACCAGTGTCAGTAGTCCTTGAGAAATGGGATAAGTAGGTGACATGGATTTACTCAGGCTGAGTGATACTAACTGCCATGTAAACATATGTGCTATATCCAACAGACAGTGGTGAAGCATCAATGGCTTTGGAATAAGAATGTGTCTAATCAAGCATGCACATTAAAATAATCAACCTACTGGCACTGTGGAGAGAAGACTGCAGTAAAAATTAAGAAACTCAAAACTATTTCATTAGTTCCGATGAGCTGCAATAAAAACTAAAACTATGACTAACGTAGAGGAAATGATAGTTTTGAGATACAAAAAAAAAAAGGGTTTGAAAAGGAATGCTGAAGGCAGGGTGCAGGGGGAAATGACATTTCACAATCTGAGATTTCTACCAATTTTCATTTTGTAATGTAATCTACCAGGTACTTTTTTAAGCAGCTTATATAAATCCTATCAGAAGTTAACATTCATTAAATGCTATATTCAGGGTTGTCCTTTAAGTCATGCATTACTTAATATATGCCTCATAAAACATTTATGAGATAGGTACTCTCAATATGCCCCTTTTACAGATTTTCATACTTAGGTGCAGAAAGGATATAAAGCATGCTAATGTTCACAAAATTAGTAAATAATTAAGACTGGATTCAAACTCAGAGCTATATGGGTTGAAAGTATCAACCACTGACCTGTAGACATGCCCTTCCAGTTCCTGACCCAAATGTTGTATTATGCTTTGGTAGAGCTTCAAATTTCAGAGGAAGTTAATTTTATTTCTCCGAATATTGGTTACTAAAGCATCGAAGATTTTTTTTTTACTATGGTTAATCTGCCAATTGGGGGCAAACACAAGTTCAAGCTGGAGAATAATAAGAATTTCTTCATTCTGAACAAATGAAAACAGCCTAGTACCTTGTAGTAGCTGAACTGCAAGATCTGAAGCTAATGAAAGCATAAATACATATATACTACTCCTGTGGCTTCTAAATTCTGTGCTAAATTAAGTCAAAATGCTAAAATTATGTAATTGGCATAAGTTACCAAATTTTATTTCTCCCAGAGTAAGATTCTTTAAATACTCACTAAGCTGCTTAGTATCTTTTGAATCAAAGAACTTTTACAATACACTGAAGTGATAAAATGGGATGTGTAAGAGCTATAGCAATAAACCACATGGATTAAATGTCTCTCAAAATACTATCAGGTTTAAAAGCTAAGAGAAACACACTTAGATGGAAAAAAGAACATAAAAAAATGTCACTAGGATTGACCAAGAACAAACAACTGAGAAATAACTTGAGACATGTTTCTGAACTAAAAATGTGCTAGCTTATCTCTGACTAATTAATGCACCAAAGAATTGTAGAACTTTAATTAAAATACACTTAAATGATGGAGCCAACATGCAGCCGGAATGTATATAGAGTGGTTGAGTTGTGGATTAAAAAATACTGAGCAATTATATTTAAAATTTATTTAGAAACCTCCATATTGTTTGCCACAGTGGCTGTACCGATTTACATTCCCACCAACACTGTACAAGGGTTCCCTTTACAGCACATCCTTGCCAAAGCTTATCTTTTTTTTTTTTAATAATCACCATCCTAACAGGTATGAGATGGTATCTCATTGTTTTTCTGATTTGCATTTCCCTGATATTTAGTAATGTCGAGCACCTTTTCATATACCTGTTGGTCATTTATATATCTTCTCTGGAGAAATGTCTATTCAATTATTTTCCCCATATTTGGGTGAGAGTTTTTTGCTAGCTAGTTTTAGGAATTATATATTCTGGATACTAACCCTTTATCAAATATATGGCTTTCAATTACATTCTCTCATTCTGTAGGTTACCTTTTCATTTTGTTGGTGGTTTCTATTCAGAATCTTTTTAATTTGATTCGGTCTCACTTGCCTTTGTTTTTGTTGTCTTTGCTGTCATTGTATCCAAGAAATCATTACTGTCGAGAAACATTCCCTACTTTTTCATCTAAGACTTTTATGGTTTTAGGTCTTACATTTATGTCTTTAATACATTTTGAGCTGAAGTTTGCGTGTCGTGTGAGATAGAGGTCTAATTTCATTCTTTTTGCATGTGGATATCCAGTTTTCCCAGTACCATTTATTGAAGAGACTCTTTTCTCCACTGTGTGTTCTAGTCACCCTTGTGGAAGATTAGTTGGACATTAATAAATGGATTTATTTCTGGGTTCTGTATTCTGTTCCATTAGTCAATATGCAATACTTCTGGGTATATTTCCCAGGAAAGTGAAATCAAGATCTTGAAGAGATATCTGCACTCCTATGTTCACTGCAGTATTATTCACAACAGTCAAGACATGGAAGAAATCTACAATGAAATGTGACCTTTAATAATGATGGGAGATGTCATTGCAGTAGAATCATTAAAGATTTTTCTCTATATTCTAAACTTTATTTTAACTTTTTTTTTGTATTTTAAAACTTTCCTGTTTTTATATTACCCTCCTTTTCCACAATAAAAATTTCAAAAAAAGTCTATATTCATTGGCTTCCACCTTCACTATTTTCCTAATACTCATGCTTTAACTTATTTTAATCTTCTTTTTCTTCAACTTAATTAAAATACTTTCCATGAAGCATTCAATGACATTAAAATAATGACTATAATCCATGAGATTATAGATTTTCAATTTTATTTTATTCTTAATGTCTTAGTTATGTTTGTTATAATTAAAAATTGTTGTCTCCTGGCAATCTCTCTTCTCTCAGTTGTCTTGTATACCTCAAGGATGTCTTCTTTTCGTGATCGCTGCTCCTTCCATTTCTGCCCTCCCTACCCTTCATCCCTTTACCCCTCAGATGTCCAAAGTCCAAAAATGATGTGGTGCTACTGGACTTCTTTCTCATCTCTTTTTTCCTACTCTGTCATTTGTTTTATCTTATTCCACAGCTTCAACTCCCAGTTCTTTACAAATGACTGTTAAATAAGTCTCTGTGAACATGTTGGTTCCCTTCAGCTATACATTTATTTGTCTGCTGGACATATCTTATAGATGCCCTTATGACACCTCAAAAATCTCACTACCGAAGGCAAACAAATCATCTTTCTCTCCAATACAATCCTTCTTCTGTGCCCCTTACTTTTATAATAACATCATCTTTCAGTTAGTTATCAAGCTCAAAAGAGTAGGAACATTTAAGAATCCTCCTCTTGCCCCATACATTCAAGACACTGATATATTGTCAGTCAAGCTCCATAAGGTTTAATGTATTTTAGCCATAATTTCCTAGTATTTCCCCTTTCTTCATTCATTGCTGTTTTTGCAGAAGCATCCCACCCACCTTGCCAATGATGTACTTCATAGGAAAGCTGTCTTTAAAACACACACACATACACACACACACACACACACACACACACACACACACACACACAATAACATACATCTAGCATGCTTGGGTATAGTTCTTTCACTAGAATTTTATTAATTTCTTGTCCTACTCTTCTCTTCCACAACGAAATAAAAGATAAATGCTTTCTACAACTCTGCCTCAGCTTGCCAACTAGTCATTCATTCCTTAACAATTTCCTATTGCAAAATAAATTGCAATCTATTTTTTTCAGGCCCTCAAATGAAAATGTTCTTCATCTAGTTATTATTGACTTCCAGCACAGCAAGTTCCGAATTTTTCTACATCTCACTGCCCTCATTGTTCTATAGTGTTTCACAATGCCAATTATACCTGGTTCCCTAAATTTCATGATTTACCTCCACCACATGTGTTTCACCGCTGGTTCTAACTAGGTTAACATTTCTTTCTTCACAGATTACTCGCTCCTGCTTCATAATGCAGATATTGTCAAAGTTCTTAAATTGGATTTTTTAATGCAATCTCTCTTAGAGATCATCTTTGTATATGTTTTAAACTAGAATGCTTTTGTGGATCGTCCAAAATCTTTCTCACTTTTGAGTGTCAGAGCTGTAACCACAAGTACCTAAGAGACACCTATGCGTTTAAGACACCTTTAAGAACCATAAATTCAACACATGCAAAACCAATTTTATATTCCAGGTCAAACTTAGTATCCTATTGACTACCTATGTCTGTAATCCCATTGTGTATTCCAACACCTCTATTTTTTTTTCAGTAAAAACTGTTGTCAACAATACCCCAATTTTCCTTGTCTCACACATCCAACTTATTGCCAAGGACTAAGAATATTTATTTCCTATGTCCTTTTCCATTGCATTTTCAGAGCCACAACCTATTTTTCCTCATACCAGAGGAATCTTCTAAAAGCACCTTTATATTTGGGGTGCCTGGGTGGCTCAGTCGGTTGAGCGTCCGACTTCGGCTCAGGTCACGATCTCACGGTCCGTGAGTTCGAGCCCCGCGTCGGGCTCTGTGCTGACAGCTCAGAGCCTGGAGCCTGTTTCAGATTCTGTGTCTCCCTCTCTCTGAGCCTCCCCCGTTCATGCTCTGTCTCTCTCTGTCTCAAAAATAAATAAACATTAAAAAAATTAAAAAAAAAATAAAAGCACCTTTACATTAATACATCTCTTATCTTTTCAAAAATCCTTAGTGTCTTCCCATTGCTTATTGAATCAAGGATGAGTTTCCACTCTCCAACCTAATCATTCAGGATTTCTTCAAACCCTTTTTATGGACCTCTGTTCAGCATCATTTGAGTCACCTTTTAAACGAACCCCATTGAACCCTGACTTTTCCCTATGTTCCCTATGGCAACACCCTGATATGTTTAATAAGCTTCTCAGATATCATTCTGGGCATCCAAGTATGGGAGCCACTGGGTCATAATTTCACTCCAATTTATCTTCCCTACATTATTTGCATTATTTCTTAATACACTCTTCCATTCTGGATACTCTGCAAACTCCTCAAGGAGAGACAGGATTAACGTTGCACAATATATGGCACATAGCATAGTGCCTTATATGTATTAAGTATTTAATAACTGTTGAAGAAAAATGGGATCAGTAGATTTAACCATTCAGTCAGATAAAGTCACCTACAATTAAACATAATCTTTATTAGTTTCCATACCAGGAATACCTTCCAAGTTCTCAATGACAGAGAAAAGAGGGCAATTTACCTAGAAAAAATTTTACAACTACATATTTTCTGCTTCTTTTATGGTTCTTAAACTTTACTGCATTATAATGGCACAGAAGAGGCCATATAAAAATGACTCATGGAAAATTAAATAGAAAAAAAACTAAAATTTTAATTCAAAAACTCACCATTTCCACCCAAAATATACAATATTTTCCCCTGCATGCAAACTTTAAAACTGGAGGCCCTGCATCCATAATAAGCTGTATTCTTCATTAGTATTATAATATTGCTTCCATAATGAGTATCATCAAAATCTAAACCTTATAAAACTATCAATAAAAACAAAGTAGGGCTATCTTTAATGCATTTAACCATTCAATGAGTATAAAGCATACCGATTTTCTTCATATATATTACTTTTTATGAATACATACTCTGCTTTTTGCAAAGCTGTTAGGAGATGAAATATTTTCCAGAAATAAAGTGTAAAAGCCCAAGCCAGAATTCAGCTGTTCATAAGGAATAAACCAGCATGCTTTCCAAAAAAGGTGAGGAAAGATGAGCATGTGCTTTCGACCTTCAAGATTTGTAAGCCTACTGTAAGCTCTGAAGTGTGTGTGTGTGTGTATATATATATATATATATATATATATATATATATATATATATATGATGGTGTTTGGATGGAGAAAAGTGTTTGAAGAGTATATAACAAAATACACTCTGCCCTTTAAGCCTTGGATAGAAAGTAGAGAACAGATGGAAAATTCCATTGTGTGCTTTCTCTGCCACCTGTCACCATCTGAATGGAGGCCAGCATTACGACTCTACCTTATTAAGCTGCATGATGGAAAGATTGGCACTACTGGGGAACTACTCTTTTTGAAGTTAATGATACTTAAATCTCATGATAAGTATAAAAAGTACAGACTTCACTTATAATGAAAATCTGGCAATTTAATATTCTTCATTTAATCCACAAAATATAATAAAATATAAAATTTTCTGATTTTTTGTTATAGAATTTGATTGAGAACTTGTGGAGGGCACTGAGCTTAAGTGTACAGAGAGTAAAGCTCACATGGCTAGACCCCATATAAGCTTATCACCTCAGACAGACATTGATGGAAGATGAAGAAAAACATTTAACAAAACTGAACACAAAGTGAATAGTTAACATTTTATCGGTATACACAGAAACATGAATTATATCCATATTGTGTGGTAGCTTCAAAGCTAGGGTCATGATCAACAACTGGCTAAACAGAAAGATATGAAAGAGTATATCGTACTTACCTTTCTAAGGAATATACGGTACACATAGTAGAATGTAGCATGTGAGAATGTAACTCTAATTAAGCTTTTTCATTATTTCATTTGGAATATTAGTTTTTTTCCCTACCGGACATCACAGTTTTTCAAGATGTGTCAATGACACTAAGAGCATAACTTGCATTGTACTGGATCCAAAAAGATGATTATCAAAGTTTATGTTAAATTAAATTATTATTTGCCTGAAGAAGGACTGTGAAAGAAATCACATTTTTGGAAAGATTGGCACAAAGGGAGGAAGATGTCATGTTCAGATTCAGTGATGCTTTAAGACAGGGATAATTAGACAAAGCTGATGCTGAAAAGTTAAGTGTGCAAATGCTCCTAAGAGGAAAGACCCAAAAAGGAGAAAAAGCTAGAGAAAGTGGGACAGTTAGGTTGACCTGATGAAGTTCTGGAGTGTAACTGCCATGATCTACATTCCAGGATAACTGTGAGGAAGGAAATGATCTACAATGTTAAGGCTTTGAGAAAAAAGTAAATGATATTAGGAACTGACCACTCAAAACCAAACCTCCTGTAAGATTAAAAATTGAGGAAAATAAAAATAAACAGTGATGCTATCTGAAAGATTTAGGGGTGTTCATATAGTATAGTGAGCATGGTAGGCCTTAGAATATCTCATTTATGTTATTTCAGAAGTTTTGAATATGCCTATATTTTTTCTGGCCATTTAGAGTAGACATTACATAAAAAATAACATAGTCATAAATTACAAAGATCTTGGGAGCATGAGATTAAAATGTATAGAATCAAAATAAATCGTATTTTAAATTTTGAAGAGAGTGAAGACAGCGTGTTTGGACCCATTTTCAATGTTTTCGTATATGTACGTGTGAATTCTGAGGGAAGGGAGACAAAGAAAAGAAAACAAGCATATTCCTAGCTCCCTTTCAAAGCCTTGGAATGGAGGATGGGTGTCAGGCAGAGTTTCACTTATTTTGCCTTGGCAGCATCAGAACCACCATCAGGGCTCCCTGTAGGGAGCAGAACTACAAAGCCGGGACACCTGGATACACAGGTGGGAGAGAGCAAAATCCATCATCTTGTCAAGGAGGCAATGGATCTGGCCAATTGTGTTTCCATTCTAGTGCAGAAAATGTTATGATGGGACATAATGTTGGTTTATGTAGAATTCTCAAATTTAAAATTTAGATAGAGAACGTCTTCTATTTTCTCTTAAGAAGACAACTTTTCCCTGTAAAATTAGCTCAAGAAGGATCACTTAGAAGAATGACTTTACAACCTAATAGGCAATCTAGAACACAAAGATATTGATATGTGAATGCATATGAAATACAATGGGTGTTCATAAGTCTTAACCATTTGTTAAGACCAAATGGTTCTTCCACAGGACCAGACTGGTTCCCAAAGTGTCCTTGTACCTCAAAGTTCTTCCCTTCCCTACTTACAGCTACACCCAGTGGTAATTGTAAAGAATTAGTATGGAAGGACCGTAGTCTCCCCAATTCTACCAAATAACAAAAGGTGTCATAAATTAGTTATAGTGTGGGGGCATTTATATGGCTTCTTGATTTATACAACAAGGAGCATGAGAGAAATATTGTGAGAAACAGACTTTACTGAAAGACAGTCGTTATAGTCTCCTCAAACAAAGACTATTTTGCCATACAAATCATACCATTTGTGCAATTGCAACCAGTGCTATTGGAAAATATTTTATGTGAACAAATTTCAGAGAAAAACACATAGATTTAATCGGGAAAAAGAGAAAATATTGAAAGGATAAATATAAACTTTGTTTCCGGATCAGTGTCTCTTAAGCATCAATAATCTCTTTTGCATTGTCCCTCAGCTTCTCTCTAAGGTCTGCTCATTACTCTTTGCAATCGGCGTATTCTTTCCATTGAATCTCTGTATCTATCTATCTATCTATCTATCTACCTATCTATTTTTCCTTTACCTAATGATTCTGTTTATTTACAGCTCTCTCTTTCTTGACATTTAGGCTTGACATGATTTTCATGGCTTATGCTATATTTTGGCTCTTCTCTATATATTTCCTTCCAACCTCCATTCCTAAAAATAACCATTTCATTCAATTTGCATTGTCTAGTGCATTCAACAAATCTTTTCAGACCAAGCCTTTTTACAGGTCATTGAGCAAACTGTGAATGAAATACTCTTGAGCTATCTCTCCACTGAAGTCTAGTCGGTCATACCCAGAAGAAGAACTGGGTCACAAGACTACTTAGAAGAGGCTGGGACACTGAGGGAGCGTAAGGGTACAAAATATTTGAATGTTGACAGATTTAAAGAAGCTTGGGAGTTCTTGTATAAATCTATATGCATACAAAAATGGAGCTGATAAGTTTTGATATATAAAGTGTCATGCTGGGGTGCCTAGGTGGCTCAGTTGGTCAAGTGACCGACTCTTGATTTTGTCTGAGGTCATGATCTCACAGTTCATGGGATCAGGCCCCACATCAGGTTCTGTGCTGACAGCACAGATCCTTCTTGGGATTCTCTCTCTTCCTCTCTCTCTCTGCCCCTCCCCTGCTTGTGCTCTTTCTCTTGAAAGAAAGAAATAAACTTAAGAAAAAAATAAAATGCCACATTGTTGTATCTAGTTATCGAGGTTTTAAGAGGGAAGACACAAAAGGTAGGGCATAATTAAGATTGAATAAATGTGTTTCCTTCATGTATTTTTGAACATTATTTCCAGATATATTCTTATTTATGTGCGTATCTTTGAAAATATGTGGAAATAATGTGAACATAATATACTATTCTAAAACAAATTGTATGATCTTATGCATCGTAAGATGAATAGAATTAAGGCCCTAGATTAGAGATTGTCCTGTATGTGGTCCATATACTATGAGGACTAGGTAAACTGAATCTTCAATTTGTTTGAATTTATTGACATTAAATAGCTGCCTGTCACAGTCATATAAATCCATCTTTATTCATGAATCAGTTCATCTTTATTAACTTACGCCATGCTTGCATCCCCCATTTCTCTTCCCTTTTGTTCTTCTTCTTCCATCCTCTCTGCTAGTCAGAGGATTCTTACCTTTAAGTAGTCTCATTGGAGCTAGGCTAGTGTAGAAAATACTTGGAAGTAATCTGGATACCTCCCTGTCACTACAAATCTTTTCCTAACTTTGTGCCTACTACGACTTAAGAAATACATCTTTAATCGGGCTCTATTTATTACTTGACTAATAATGTTTTATCCTCTCTCATCTTGTAATATAAAGGTTTGCCTATTAGAATGTCTCTTTCTATGTTTTTGTGATTAAAAGCTGCCCATGGTAGAATGAATGATGCTAGACACAGGAGACCCTGCGTTGTTTTTTCTGTTTTACATTACTTAGCATTGGTGAATAGTTTTAAAATACCACTTAATGTTAAGATTATTTTGTTGCATATCAAAGACTAATTTTAGTGTAATAGTGTAAGAACTGGTAATAGGTCTATAGTAAATACACAAGTAAGTGGGTATAGGAGATTTGCTTTCAAGAATGTAGTACTATTGAGTATATAAGAAATTTACAGATTACAGCAGGCAGGAGGCAGGTAATTGGCTATTACCATGATTAGCCTCATATCTGAATATGTGGGTATTCCAGTATACCCATATTCCCTCAACTATGAAACACTGCATCCCATGATTTAAGAAGCCATAACTGAGCCTGAGCTGGTCACTATGGGGTGGAATGGAAAAGGTGCCTGGGAAATTCGGTCAGCCTAAAACATCAAGTCATTAACAAAAAATATTCAAATGAAATATGAGGCATCTTTGAAAACTTGGGTGGTCTATGACTCTTTATTAGAGGTAAGAATATACTCACTCTAAATCTAAAATTATAAACATTAATATTAATACCACTTCTTTAATTTAAGGGTGTTTGGATCTGCAAATATTCTAAGTGTTTTACAATAAAAAACAGATTAAAAGATAAAACAGTCACAAAGCTTACAGAAACACACAGGCACCGAAATCCTTGGAGAAATGTGTGTAAGTGTAAATGCCAGCTTCAATATTAGAACAGTTTTGCAAAACAGCAAAGTTGTAGCTCTACTTTCTTTTAAATCAAACACATGAACCATTTCATAGAAGAAGCCTCACAAAATCTAAAAAGTTACACAAAATCTAAAATACAGGGAAAAATCAGTCCACAATTGACATTAAAAGGATCCCAATAGAAGTGTCATTAAATCTCCCTTAGTGGCATAAATATACTCAGTAAGCAGGTCTGACTTCAGACCAACAGTTTCAGAATATTACTAGCCTTTGTTTTTTGCCCTTCAGGAAAGCAGCAATGGTGAATCTTCCAAACTTGAAGAGACATTTCTCTTGAAGAGCTAAACACGCAAGAATAAAAATGTGTGGTTTCAGCAGCGTCACCTGTGAAATGGAGGTTATAAATACTCTATTTCTATTTCTTACAGGGTCAGTGGAAGAGCTCAGAGATATTTGCAAAGTGCATCTCACAAAAAGACTGTTGTGTATAAGTGCTAAATTCATCATAAGTAATAACACAATAAATAAAATTAAAATACTTCCCCAAATACCTCCTAAAATGTTACCTGGCAGATTTATTAGTGTTACTGAAAACCATTCCTATTTGTTAAAAGAAGACACCACACATTCCCATGGTCACCGAAGTAAAGAGACTAGCCTGTTGCCTTCCTGAAGTCTAGACTCTAATACAACTATTTGTCAAAGAGGAGATGCAGTAACTTTTCAAGTAAAATAAATAATAATAAATAATAATAATAATAATAAATAACAATAGAAAATAAAGAAGAATTGGAGAAAGAGGAAGAAGAGCAGAGGCTGAAACAATGTAGCAAGGAATTATATTTAATCATCTGGGAAAAACTGCCTTTCAGAACAGTAATGGCAAATTATCTGCTGACAATAATTCAACAATAGAACTCTAACAAGGGGAATACAGGTCTTGAAAATCTGAGAGAAGACATGTTTAACGGTGCAAAACTGGATCACTTTTGCAGGGGAAAAACTTATTTTAAAGAAAATGTACCTCTTGTAAATTTGTATATTATGTAAACTATTATGAACGACACAAAAAGACTTTTTAAAGTTTTTTTTTCTTTATTTATTTTGAGACAGAGAAAGGGGGAGTAAGGGAAGGGCAGAGAGAGAGGGAGAGAGAGAAAGAGAAAATCCCAAGCAGGCTCTACTGAGTTGGCACAGAGCCCGATGTGGGTCTCAAACTCATCAACCGGTGAGATCATGACCTGAGCTAAAATCAAGAGCTAGAGGCTTAATCAACTGAGCCACCCAGGCGCGCCAACACCAAAAGATTCTTATCATAAAATACATCCAATTCTACAGACTTACTACTCAAAGACATTTTGGTTTGGGGGTTCTTTTACAACCTATCAATGTGTTGAACAAATAAATAGTTAGCTCCTGAAAGACTGTCAACTGTCAGGCTCATATAAAATTAATTTTTAAAAAACTCACAAAATATCCACTGCCCTAATAGCTGCATAGGAACAAATACAAATTAAAGGTTATTCCATAGCTTTTAATAGTAAAAAAAAACCTGTGTATACTGAAATTGAGAATGTCCACTCTCTCCTATCATACCTGCCTTATTCAATTACTTTAGTTCTGCTTTCCAAGGCTCCCAACATTTTATAGTAAACAGAAGGCACAAAATATAACTGATGTTTCCCCATCTTTTTTCTTAATAAATGGCCTCTGGTAGAATTACCAGTGTACAAACAGCAAAATAGGACCACTCATCATACATTACACCTTATGACACCAGAGAAAGAGCTTTGTTTTGATAAGTATTTTCTGGATGGTGTGACATAATTCTTCTCATCTCAGAGGTATTTAGGCATCTGGACAAGAAATTCTCCAATGTAAATGGAAAAAAAAACCATCTCTACAAGCCAGTAGATGCTTGTATTTTTATAGGGAGAGAATACACATATGAAAATAACCATGTTCAATTTTCCATGTTCAACTTATTTCAAAACCATTACTTATTTCAAAAACATTATAATAGTATATGCTTTATGATGTCACAAATTTTCCAAATTACAAGTTATAGAAAGAAGTAATTTATTTTCTGAACCTTAAGTTGAAATTAATAATTTTAATAGACCTTCTTTGAACGGCAGGGATACCTTAGATAAAAATAAAGTTTAAAATGGATTATTTTAGAAAATGGGAGGAGATAGCAATAATTAAGTAGGAAAGAAACTTTCTTGTGATTTCAGATAATCAAGAAGATTTGCTTAATATGAAACTTTTATAAAGACATGATGTCATAAACTGAGAACAAACTGAGGGTTGATGGGGGGTGGGAGGGAGGGGAGGGTGGGTGATGGGTTTTGAGAGGGCACCTTTTGGGATGAGCACTGGGTGTTGTATGGAAACCAATTTGACAATAAACTTCATATATTGAAAAAAAAGACATGATATCATAAATGAATAAGGAAAAAACAGTAAATATAGATGTGCAATTAAAATTTTGCTATGATTGTATTCTATCCTTAAAAAATATAAAGTACTATTAAAGTACATTCATCAATTCTTTCTTGTAGAAGTCTGGCCCTCTAAATAAATGAAAAGTTTTCAAAGTTATAAGTGTTAATTAACAAAAATTATCACAACAAAGATTTAGAAACAGTTTAGTTGAATATCCTATGATTTCATCTCTATTTTTTATGAACAGACAGCTCTTAACACAAAGCAATACATAATGAATGCCCAATAAACATGTATGGAATGAAAGAATAAATAAATGATTAGACAGTTATAGCTACAGGATATGCATATTAGCCAAGAGGATAAGTTTCACTTTCTTAGTTACCTCAGGGACCACAATGCAGTACTTTGTTACAGTAGGTGACTGAGTATGATGAAAAACAATAGCTTATATTTCCAAGTCAGCCTTTATTCCTCTTCAAGGAATGGCCACATCTTAAAATACTATATACCCTACTATACTCAATAGTCACAAACATTTAAAAAAAATTAAAACCGGGGCGCCTGGGTGGCTCAGTTGGTTAAGCGTCTGACTTCAGCTCAGGTCACGATCTCGCAGTCCGTGAGTTCGAGCCCCACGTCGGGCTCTGGGCTGATGGCTCAGAGCCTGGAGCCTGCTTCTGATTCTGTGTCTCCCTCTCTCTCTGCCCCTCCCCCGTTCATGCTCTGTCTCTCTCTGTCCCAAAAATTAATAAACGTTAAAAAAATTTTTTTAATTAAAACAACAATAAAAACAAACAAAACAAACAAAAACCTGTTCAAACCTAAATATCCAGAAAGGTTTCAAGGCTTATAAACACTTCAGAGAAGTGGGGGAAGATACAACTTCTATTAATGCCAGTGATTCGTGTCTTAGGGCGACAGTTTTCATATGATGTTAAAAGACCAGTATTCCTTAAAATTTTTGGACAGAAGGAGAATTTAAAAAAACAAAAAACAAAACTTCTCTAGGCATGTTTTTTTTTTTTTTTTCTGGATTGAAATGGAGGTATTTGAGACTGCTTGCTCTTTTTTTTTCCTAGAACAATACTTCCCAGGTAGATATATCTAGGCTATTTCTGGGGAGTTAGTAGTACTTAAAAACAACACAAAAATAAGAAAACATGTAATTCTCAGAGGATTTTTATTGTATTATGCTACCTAAATAATAAATAAATAGCCTAAATAATAAATTGTTTCAAAAAGACACCAACACAGCCTTCATTAATTAATACATTTTAAATGACTCAACTCTAATATATGTTGGCAGAACCATTTTTATGGTAACTCTGCATCAAAGAATTCATTTTAGAAAGGACTATGCTTTGGTACAAATGTGATGTTTGGTATATTACCAGCTTTATTTATGAAACGGTTATCAAAAAGCCACAGTTAATTAGTTCAACTAAAAGAAATAATCAGGAATCTCCTATTCAAAAAATAAAAATATGTACACATGCATGCTCACATATAAGTGAATTACACATATTTGTATGCATATATGCTGATACCTGTGTGTGTGTGTGTGTGTGTGTGTGTGTGTGTGTACACATACAAAGAAGTGTTAGCTCCCCAACAGTCTCCTATTCATGATTATGACAAATAAAGATTACCAATCAAAAACAAACTCCAAAATCCCATACTCCTAAAATTGTAGTTGATACTCAAATTAGACTAACAAAACTATATCCTCCCTATATAAAATCTCATTTTAAACATCTTCCCTTTGCATTCTTTTTCTGGCAATGAACACACACAGGCAGTAAACACTATCATTCTATATTACTCTACAGATCTCAGTATTTTCATTGTCTTTGTCATCTAGCAATAGGTGGTAACTATCCCAAGTCAGCAGATGATTTACTGGAAGCAAATGCTCTAACTAAATCTCAGTAGGGAAGAATGTCTAAATGGGACATTAAAAATAAAACAATGTTGACTTCAATTCTCCCATGCAAGTTGCCAAAAGAACAAACCAAGAAACTGAACTTAACTTTATATTTTGTATAGAACCTTCAAACTGGGCCAAATAGAAGACTGCTTTGAGTCTCATCCGTCAATTTAAAGCCGTAAGTAGAATTATGTCACAGAAAAATAATGAAATTCATGCACATGCCTTTACAATAATAATGTCTTATAGGAATAATAGGACTAGAGCAAAGAGTACAGGAAGGACAGGGTAGGGGATTCCCAACCTGGTAGGGAGATCTGCATGCTAGACTGTGTTCCTTTTCATTTATTCCAGGACTTTGCTTGAGCAACTCTTTTCTTTCCTGCATCAGCAACCATTTCTCTCTTTACTGGATCTTTCACATTAGCAGACAAACATGCCCTTATTTCTCCCTCAAAAGGAAGAACAACAGCAATAAAAACTTACTCTTGCACCTATTTTTGCCTCTAATTACAACTCTATTACTCTCTTTCTCCATAGAGCAAAATTTCTCAAACTTGTCTGTATTTACTCTAATTCTTTCTTCCTATTCTCTTTTCAGCACATGTCAGTCAAGCTTTCAATCCTATCATGGGACTTAAAGTGCTCTTCTCATTATCAATGACTGCTACATGGCCAATTGGTCAATTTTCAGTCCATATTTTACATGACTTAGTGGAAAGTGACATAGTGACCCCACCTTGAAACACCCTCTTCGCCTGGTTTTGCATACACCTCACTCATCTGAGTTTCTTCTCACCTTATCGGGCCCCTCCCCATCAGTCCCCTTTGTGGATTATATCTTGTCAACGTCACCTCTTAATGTGAGAGTGACCAGAGTTCAGTCCTGTGTGTTTTCACCAGACCTCCAGGTCTGGAAATTTCTTCACCTATTTCACACATGCCCCCACCCACTTCCCCTCTAGCAAACCATCATTTTGTTCTCTATAATTAAGAGTCTGGTTTTTGGTTTGTGTCTTTTTTTTTTTTTTTTGGTTTTGTTCCCTAAATCCACATATGAGTGAAATCATATGGTATTTGTCTTTCTCTGACTTATTTCACTTATCATTATACCCTCTAGATCCATCCATGTTGCTGCAAATGGTAAGATTTCATTCTTTTTTGGCTGACATTCCATTACTTTATATATATGTATAAGTAGATATCTATCTATATCATCTATATCTATATCTATATCTATATCTATATCTATATCATCTATTACTATATCATGTATCTATAGATCTTCCCATTTTCTTTATCCGTTCATCTACCTGACTACTTAATTTGAATTTGCATCCATACATGCCAATACTTTTTGTTTGTCTTTTCTCTACAGCACTAATTACTGTGTTACACCTTCTCTTATTACATATGTGTATATGTATGTATATATGTATATATATGTACATGTATGTGTGTATGTATGCAACTTAATGATTTAAGTTGGTTAGCTTATTGCCCATTTTCCCCAAACTAGAGTAAAATCTCCATGAGGGCAATAATTTATATTTCTTTCTGTTGACTGATGCAACTAATATTCAATGAAAATGAGACAATGACATAGGTAAGACGTGATGACAACCCCACCCCATTCTGGGCACTACAGAGGATTTGTCCTTACACCTTTTCAACATGGAAAAATACTGAATTTACTAAAAGAAGGAAATAAAACAAAAAAATCAGTGACACACCACAAGAGTACATTTGTCTTTTCCTTATTGGAAGAGGAGCTCCCTGACAATCAAGAACTCTCCTTACATACTTAGCATGTTTTTCATCTTTTAGGAAGCAAAGTATCTTTATATGATTCAAATATGTAACTACTATTCAACAAAATGAGATGATAAAATGATGACTATAATAAATAATGGGAACAAAATAAATAGATGTAATACCAGGAAGCCATTCAAATCGGTGTTCTATATTACTTAAAGTTATGGAAAAACCCTTATGAGACAATGCTAAATGAAACAAAGGACAGTATATACCATTTTTTTACAATCCTCTAACTTTCATTTCTACAATTTGTTCTATATTTCTTTACATTTTACTATATTCTTTAATTTGTTCACTTATCTTTTGTCTTTCAATTAAGGTTATAATTAAGGATGGGGGCACCTGGGTGCCTCAGTCAGTTGACCATCTAACTCTGGGTTTCAGCTCGGGTCATGATCTCATGGTTTATAAGATTGAACCCCGTGTCCAGCTCTGTGCTGACAGTGCAGATCCTGCTTGGGATTCTCTCTCTACTTTCTCTCTACTCCTCCCCTGATCACTTTCTCTTGCTCTTAAATTATATTAATAACCTTAAAAAAAGGTTATAAATACGATGTAGGGATAAATAGAAATATTCTGCCCTGAATCATTTCACTGATATTGCCTCTAAAACCTCAAAATACACTTTACTTGAAAGTCAGCCTTTAGGACTCACACAACACTTCCTTCCTATAGGTTCCCATAATACCCCATCATAGCAAGATTAATACTGTATTCTTCATGAATATCTTTATTTTCCTTCTACTTATACACTCCACAAATATATTCCTGAATTATAGCATATACTCAATAAATATTTGCTGAATAAGTTAATAAGTTGAAACAATTTTTAAATTCTGAAATAGAATTCTAGACAAGAATCACTTTGCAATCCCAATTTATAACATTACCAGGAGTTATACTTGATATACTCAGACCTCGAAGAAAAAATATCAGATTACATGTTTTTGACAGATTTTATTAATTCAATCTATGACATATTAAAAATAATTATAGATTATGTCAAAAAAGTAAACTCTCTAAAAATGATCAATAAACTCACTGAAATTATCAACCAACGTGATTTCTTTTATATTATCATTTAGCAATCAGCGGTAGGTAATTTTTCCCTATTTAATCACTTATTTTGTTTTTCCACAGATACAGCTCTACGCATTTCAGGAAAATAAATGTGCATGGAAAAGGTGTTCTATTAAAAATAACAAAATGTTTTCATTCTTTTTTGTAAAACAAGATATTAAAAATATCACTTATTAGAAAATACACTTAATGAAACTCATTTGCTTCATCATCTTTATCTGCCTGCAAGTATAAACTCAAACTAAATTGAAAATACAACAAATCTTCCTTTACAGATTACTTTTATTTTTATTTTTCATTTTCATAAAAAATACTTCACAAAGAGTAAAACAAGTTCCATGTTCTATGTTATTTATCTTTTAAGCCTTAATTATATTTAAATTACTCTTCAACTCTTACTACATTAACATAATTGCATGTCAACTAACAAGATGTACTTATTGAATGAGGTATTTTTAGAACATTCTGCAAGTCATAATGCTTTTCCTTTTTTTTAAATATATATATATATCATTTTACCAATTATCTTTTACCAGAAGTCTCTCTTTCCCTTTTGTTCCTCTGGAAATGCAGCTTTCAGAAGTTTCATCCAAGCTATTTCACTATTCTTATTCCACAGAAATAGTGTTTATAGTATTATGTGAAGCTCAATTGATTTAGTTTTATGTATATCTTAGAAACTAATGGCAAGAATATTTAAGTGTAAATTTGAGCTTTGCACACTATCTGCCAGCAGAATGTTGCTAAGAGGCAACACTGCCTCTAATACATGGCATAATAGGAGACCAAATCCAGGATAATCGTTTATTCATGCAGTTGAGAATATAAACTGGAATTCTAAGATGAGAAAGTGATCTAACTAGTCATCCTTTCACACTAGCATATATCTAAAATATTTTTTGGGAAAAAGACAAATCAAGAAATCCAAAAATGTGGGGCACCTGGGTGGCTCAGTCAGTTAAGCGTCCGACTTTGGCTCAGGTCATAATCTTGCAGTTTGTGAGTTTGATCCCCGTGTTGGGCTCTGTGCTGACAGCTCAGAGACTGGAATCTGCTTTGGATTCTGTGTCTCCTCTCTCTCTGTTCCTTCCCCACTCACGCTCTGTTTCTCTCTCTCTCAAAAGTAAAATAAATATTAAAAAATTTTTAAAAATCCAAAAATGCATATTTTTATCAGTGTTTAATCTTCAGTAAAAGAAAATGAAATCATGTTCCTTTTTCCAGATGGTTTTTAGTTCAGTTTATCTCTATATATCACCAAAAATAAGTAAATAAATAAAAAGACTGATTTCTCTTTTTACCATGGATTTAAATTAAAAAAATAATTTGTGTTACTGGTTACTTTAAAATCTAAAGTTGTTTTAATAGTGTAGTTATGCTTCAAGTTTCAATTTAATTATCAAACTGTTTTTATTCTTTCATTAACTTCTAGCATTTAGTGAAAAATCTAATGTTATTCTTATTTCTTTTTTTTAATGTTTATTTATTTATTTTGAGAGAGAGAGAGCATGAGCAGGGGACAGGGGCAAAGAGAGGAGAGAGAGAATCGCAAGCAGTCTCCATGTTTACTGCAGAGCCTGATGTGGGGCTCGATCTCACAAGTGTGATGTCATGACCTGAGCTGAAACAGAGAGTCAGTTGCTTAACCTACTGAGCCACCCAGAGACCCTTGCTACTCTTATTTCTGATCACACCTGTCTTTGTTTTTGCCTTTGTTTTTTTTTTTTTTCCCCTATGGACATTTTTAAGATTCAATGGCTCTGAAGTTGCAAAATGATATGCATGTGTAAAACCTTTTAAATGTTGTAATATGCAGCCCATGGAAATGAGGCTCTTCATATTGGAGACTCTTATTCTTCAAATCTGGAACTTCTTTGTGTATTATTTGTGGGAAAATCATTTTCTCTTGTTCTGGCTGTTGTTATATAAAATTTCTATGAAGTATATGTTGGATCTCCTTGATCTAATTCTTAAAATGTTTTATCTCCTACTTGTCAACTGATTTGGTTATTTTTTTTGAGAGATTTGTTTAGGTTTAGTTTTTAAATGTTCTGCTGATATTCAAATAATAAATGGCCATAATAATTGAATTCCAAAATGTTTTTCCTGTTTCCTTCATTATTAAAATGTTTTCTGTTCTATGATTATTTTTTCAATAGCCTCTCTTTCTTGTGTCATGCAAAAATTTCCTACATTTATTTCCAAAGTCTTCTTTCTCTGACCCGAGAGTTTGTTTGATTTGTATTTTTGTTTCTGTCTCATGTATGGAAGGCTTTTTTTTTTTCCTGCCCACTTTTGGTTGACTCACTATATTTAAGAGTGAAGCTCCAGGATGCCTAGGTGGCTCAGTTGGTTGAGTCTTGGACTTTTGATTTCAGCTCAGGTCAAGATCTCACCATCAAATATCATGAGATGGAGCCCTGCCTTGGCATCTGGCTGAGCATGGAGACTGCTTGAGTTTCTCTCTGACCCTCTCTCTCTGCCCCTCCCATGTGCAATATCTTTACCAAAAAAAAAAAAAAAGAATAAGAAAAAGAGTGAAGCTCCAGAGATTTATTTAGAGCCTCTGCAGATAGGAAAAGGCTTGCTCTTGCAGGAAGGGGATGGGGATGGATAATTGCCTGACTGCTGTAGGCTGGTGGATAGGGGGTGGGGGAAGGAACTTTGAAAAGACTTTCAAACCACTTACCTGTCACTTTCCTACTCTCAGGCCCATTTTCTGTGGGATCAAAATGTATTCAAGTTTTGATCCTTTGTGAGATCCAATTGTTAAGTTTTCAGGAATTCTGCACGTTCATTGCTAAATGAACAATTATTACTATTATTACTATATTACTATTAAATAGTAATTATTACTATTATTGTTAAATATATTATATTAAAAATAGAAATACGTATATTCAAAATGTTGCAAACTCATTACTTCTTAATTATCTTACTACTATTATTTATATCTATGTATCTGTTGGTAGAGGATAATATATAATAGTGAGTTACTTCCCATCTCTTCCCAAATTCACAGTGACATCTCATCAATAGCTTGAAATTGGCCATGGTAGGAGCATTTATAACATGGAAATTGGCAAATGGTACAAATCAAGGTTTAATGTATTGTTTTGTCAATTGTGTAGACTTAAGAATGTGATGGAGAAAATTTTAATAATGCAGATTAAGCTTAAAATGTTGGTGTCTCTATAGCATTATATTGTCAAAAAAATTGAGGAAACATTCTTCTGGCTATTCTAACAAAGAAGTTGATCAAATCATACTGAAACAGTTAAGTTTCAACGTATGTATTCACTGATTAACTTTCTTCTTACTCATTCATGTAAACATAAATGTCCACCTCATTCATGTTGAAAATAGGTCAGTACATCATCTGCACCATAGATTTTCTATAAATATTACATTTTGCAAAAATCAACAAAAATGTTCTGTAAAAATAAAATTTCTAAATGGATGGATTTTATAAAAATGGCATTATATATTTTATTATTTATTAGTTATTACTAATCATTATATATTATTTGTAAACTATACAGATAAAGAGACCTAAGCATACATACACATGCATTGTTAAATGTTTAACAGAAACATAGGCACTTACACTGACACTTTCTCCCTCTGTCAGTCTGTTATAATATCTATAAACTCCATGTCCAAAAATGTTTTTATCTCTCTACTCTGCTTTCCTTTCTTATCTATTCTCTTTGTTATGGTGGGTGTGGTGTCACTGTTGGGATATTATGTCTTTAATCTTTTTTAAGTTTATTTATTTATTTTTGAGACAGAGACAGAGAGAGAACCAGCAGAGGAGGGGCAGAGAGAGGGACAGGGGTCTGCAGTGGGCTTTGTGCTCACAACAGAGAACCCTACATGGGGCTCAAACTCACGAACCATGAGATCATGACTTGAGCCAAAGTCAGACGCTTAACCGACGAGCCACCCAGTCACCCCTCTCATGTCTTTAATTTTAATGGAGTTTTGTTAGCACAAAAATAAAAATGTACACAGCTATATTTAACTAAGAATACTGTAACCAATTTAGTATAGCTCATTCTTTCATTTATGCAGTTACTTGACAGATATTTATTGAGTATCCAAAGTAAATTTATAAAACACAGAATCTGCCCTCAAGAAATCCAAAAGAGAGAAAGGATGGAGGTATGTAAATTACCATAATGAAAAGTAAAAAGTGATACACGCCATAAGAGATACAGATACTGTGTCATGAGAAACTCAGAGAAGGTGATTATTAACAGCTGGAAGATCATTAAACATCTCATTAAGGATGATATGATGTAAGATCTGAATTTGAAAAGATGGGTAGGAATTTGGATATCGAGAGACAAGGCCCACAGGCAGAAGGCATTATTGCTTGAAGGAGGCTGAATAAAGGCATTGAAATATGCAAGGTTATCTAGTGAATTAAATTTTGAGTAGTTTAATTTCCTTCATGAATGTGCCTAGAGGAGAGCTATTAATAAACTGGTTTTTGTTCTTTCTCTTCTTTAATGATTCACAAATGCCATTCTTGAAGTCTTCACTACTCTAAATAAAAGCTAAGGCCTAAGTTTCATGATTCTGAGTCTAATAACTAAATAAATATTCTATAAAATAATTAACCAGAAAAGTAAATATAACTTTAAACGTAGCAAAGACAATTATAATTCACGGTCCAAAGCCTCTTATTACATGAGTTTGGCAGAAAAACTGTTAAAATTTGAATCAACAATCACAGTAGAACCTTTTAAGAAATGTCTGTATCTATCTATCTATCTATCTATCTATCTATCTATCTATCTATTTGAATTCTGAACTTTAATAACATACCAAGATTTTCTGACAGAGCTGTAGAGATGTAAACAATGACTATGAACATATACCAATTGTTTGTTACAGACACTGGTCATGTTTCACTGATATTGAATAGATCTGCACAGGGCCTCCCTGTGACAGTGTTCTCCCCAAAGCTGCCAGAGGACAACCCCCCCCCCCCACCAGGTTAGAACACCATAAAGCAAAACTCTCCAATGCTCTATTAACTAATATTATGGAGATATGATTCAAGACTGACTAAATGATCCCAAATATTGTTTATAATGACTGTTTATGAAGCCTACACCTTTACTATATTTTAAGAGCATCCATTTTTTCCCTTTTATTTGAAGGTTTAGGTTGAAAATTTAAAAATAATTTCAGATAGAATCATACATTATTTTTTTAATGTTTATTTATTTATTTTGAGAGAGAGAGAGAGAGAGAGAGAGAGAGAGAGAGAGAGAGAGCCCGAGCAGGGGAGGAGCAGAGAGACACAGACAGACAGACTGACAGAGATTTTTAAGCAGGCTCCAACCTGTCAGCGCAGAGCCTGATGTGGGGCTCAAACTCACAAACTGTGAGATCGTGACCTGAACCAAAATCAAGAGTGGGACACTTAACCAACTGAGCCACTCATGTGCCCCAATCACACATTACTTTTAAACAAAAATAGGGGAATTAATTTTTAAGATATGCATAAGATAAAATCACAGATAATAAGAAAGTGGTTACAATGAATGGCTTAGACAAGTTACTGCAAATGTCACCAGAAAACTGTACTAGGTCTAAACAGCTATTTGATTCCATATTTACTTTTTAAAAGCAATGTATTCCCATGTGTATTTTCCATATCTTATTAAAAACACATGGTCATAATCTGTTCTCATTGAATTAACTGATGTTCCACAAAACCAGCTTAAACTAACACTAAATATGCCATAATAGAAGAAAGTCCATCATGCCAAGAAGTTATAAGGATGATTAAAAACTGTTTTGAAAAGTACCAATCATCCAAAGAAAAGTGCATATATCAAAGTGATATTTGGAAATGGTGAAACATCTGTACTCTTGGTATTATTTGACTATTTATATCTTCCATTAACATATTTTGTCACTGTAGAAAAATCCAAAGATCAATAATAGTTTCAAATATTAATAACTTTCTCCTCTTTTCACTTATTCCATGTCTGAATTTTTATGTAAATTAAAAGTTTAAACAATTTGTTGGTGAATGGCAATAGGCTAGTGTACCCTAAAACCTCAAAGAAGCCCTCAGTCAATGTGTGATGGGGGCAAAGCACTCCCAGACATTTCCAAGATCTAGGAAGAACATGCCACCAAAAATTTAAAAGAATTAATTAATCTAAAACAAATCCTTATCTTACCCAAGGTAAAACCTGCTATGTAATAGTGTCTGGCAAATATTTAATAATAATATTTAAAAATAATAATTTCTATTATTCCAGAACAGAATTACATTGGGTCAAGAAAATATCAATTTGTCACAAGATATTTTAATGACTTGGAAGATTAAATGCATTTCATTTCTGTAACATTCAGTTCTGTAGCCATAGGGGCTCCATCCCACACCACTGGGGTCACGACCTAAGCCAAAATTAAGAGTCAGACTCTCAACCCAACTGAGCCACCCAGGTGCCCCAAAGCTGTTTTTAAATATATTTCCCCAAAGGGAGGTTATTATATCCTGAAAAAAACGTATGGTCATTTCATTGGTAAATTTTTTTGGGGGTGTGGATGGAGCATACTCAAGGAAATTAATTGATGAGTCTCTCATATTTCAATTGTTCCAGGTACCACAATGATTCTATAATATTCTAAATTATTTTCCCTATTCAGGCAGGAAAATAATATTCCATTCAAATATAATGCTTTAGAAAATCACAAAAAATACAAAATTAATATATATTTTAACTAAATTTAATACAGGATAAAAATACAAAATAGAGTATAATATATCTTCGATTGTTGCAATTTAATTGTCTATTAAATGGAATGATATAAACCTTTTATCTGTATGTAATGTACACACACACCATTAAGTCATTATGAAGTTTCTATAAATACTAAAAAATCACAAGTAAACACATGAATATATGAAAAGAAGACTAACTTATGGGTAATTCATTTTGTATGTCACTAAATAGGGACTTGTATTTTATTATTCAGATCTTATCATATCATTGGGCATCATATGGATAATCTAAATGTCTATTGAAGACTGGGGGTATTTGTTAATATAGCTTAATTCATTAACAACAAATCTGGTACTACTAGCTGAGTTATATTAGATGCTTAATATAGCCCAGGGACTACATGAAAACTTGAACCCATACAACTATGGGGTGTGTATTATTAATATTCAAATTTTACAGACCAAGAAATGGAGCCCGAGATGCCAACTAAGCTACCCAAGATCACACAGAAAGCAGTCTAGTAAGAATTTGAATTAAGTCTATAATAGTCTACAGTTTGAGCTCCTGTTTTCTATGGTGTATCCTTCACGGTTCAGATGAAGAGCCAGCCATCAAGACAAAAACTTTACAAAGAATTTTCTGGTATTTTAACTGTAAATTAAGTAAACTACCCAAAGCAAGTATCCAAGGCAAGTCTAATGCTCATTGAGTGAGTCACCCTTTAGAAAACAACAGATGGAATTCTAATGTATATAACACAATTGTTATGTTTAATATTTCATTGTTTACATTTGAAATTGGGCAATGAACAAGCAAATTGTTCGTACTATATTCTGTATTGTGTTCTTATTCTATTGTCCTGATAACAAATATTTCTTAACTTTACTGAAATCAAAACAATATAGGGTGTCTTTTATTTAGTGTAAGATAAGTAGTCCTTCACCACTGTTTTTCAAAGAGATAAACATGGTAAGTTATGCAGTTAGGAAAAATCAATGTTTTTAAATTCATTTACTCATTCATTCTTAAAATATTTGTTGTATTCAGTTATGGGCCAAGTACTGTCCAAGGCAGGAAAAAGAAAATTTAAATAAAATGGAGTCCCTGCACACGAAATCCTCTTAAAATGATAAATGAAGAGGCACCTGAGTGGCTCAGTCAGTTAAGCATCTGACTCTTGATTTGAGCTCTGGTCATGACCTCATGGTTTGTGCGTTCAAGCCCCGCACTGTGGTATGCACTGAGAGTGCAGAGCCTGCTTGGGATTCTCTCTCTCTTTCTCTCTCTCTCTCTGCCCCTCCCCTGCTCATGCATGCATGCACACTCTCTCTCAAAATAAATAAACATAAAAAGAAGAAAATAATGGAACAATGAAATGAATGCTCTAGTAAAAGGTGAAAGATTTATACGATCTGTAGAGAAACTAGAGTATTAAATGCTCTAATAAAAGTATAAAAATTCTGTGGCAACACAGAGAAGAATATAACTAACTGCATCTAGGGTAATTGAATGAAATTGTTTAGAAACACATTATCTATTCCCCAAATAGTTACCAGTTTCCAAGGAACAAAATTTAGAATCCTTAAACAAAGTTTGAGTATCCTTAAAATTGAGAAGAGATTTGGAAAACTCCTTAATAGATAACCTTTAATAGATTTACAATAAAGTTCTTTATTTTAAAGTGATATTTGGTAATATATTTTTTCAGAGAACATTTTGGGGACACTGGTATGAGCTGGGTTACATGTGTAATCCAATGTCTTTCATTTAATTGGAAATGGGCTCACTGACCACATATATTGGACTAATCCATTTAGCAAAAATCCCAACTTCACACAATTTTCTTAATGGAGAGAGATGTTAGATGTTAATCTCCTGTTTTGTACCTAAAGAAAATATGATCACATATCACATAGAGATTTAATCTACTACTTTTGAGGCCAGAAGCCAACTGGCCAATGGACTGTTAGTCACTGGGATAATTTACTTTCTGTGGATCATTTCTATTTACCATCATTTAAACTTAGCTTCTTTATGATCATGTTAAAAATAGCATGTTAGAAAAAGAACTAAAGAAAAAAGGCACAGAAATTTAAAAATATGAGTTGTGACAAGTAGCACTATGACTGAAGAGAAAAAGGGATATAAATCTATGTAAATAATATTTTTTGATACTGTGAATAATGATTCAACTTCAAGGAAAAAGGGCCTACTAATAATAAAATTAAACATAAAACACAGTGGGGCTCCTGGGTGGCTCAGTCAGTTAAGTGTCTGATTTTGGCTCAGGTCATGATCTCACGGTTTGTGAGTTCAAGCCCCGTGTCGAGCTCTGTGCTGACAGCTCAGAGCCTGGAGCTTGCTTTGGATTCTGTATCTCCCTCTCTCTCTGTTCCTCCCCAACTTACGCTCTCTCTCTCTCCTTCAAAAATAAATAAAAACATTAAAAAATTAAAAAAAAATAATACTCAATAGTGTTTAAGTTTTTTTTTTCTAAGTTTACTGGAAGCCTTACGACACAACAATAGGAAGAGCTTGTATTAAAGAACAATTTAAATGTGGCACTTAATTTGTCACTCTGGAGACTTAGTGTATTCCAAACTGGAAAAGTTTCTGTTTTATAAAAGCATCTGTTTCCTAACTGAGAAACTAATTTCAAGCTTGTTTTATAGTCTAAATATTTTATATATTCTGTTGTTTACCATAGCCGCATCAAAGTTGAATGTATTCAAAAATAAAAAAACAAGGGGCGCCTGGGTGGCTCAGTCGGTTGGGCAGCCGACTTCGGCTCAGGTCATGATCAAGCGGTCCGTGGGTTCGAGCCCCGTGTCGGACTCTGTGCTGACAGTTCAGAGCCTGGAGCCTGTTTCAGATTCTGTGTCTCCCTCTCTCCGACCCTCCCCTGTTCTTGCTCTGTCTCTGTCTCAAAGATAAATAAACGTTAAAAAAATTAAAAAAAAATAAAAAACAAAAACAAATATACAAAGAAACTACTAACACAGCATACAGTTAACCGCTCGGGCATGGGCTTATGCTTAAGGATGAGGGGCAATCATTAGAAAGCTACACCCTAATGGCTACACTTGACACTGAGGAGTGCTGCAGGTGCTCAGACACAATTGGAAATGTATTGTCTATTGTCCATTATCGTAGTTGGGAAAGAACTGTGCGTTCCTGTACATGTGTATGTGTGTGTGTGTGTGTATGTGTGTGTGTGTGTGTGTGTCCAGAGGGTTTCTAGTCTATGACCATTTACCCCAGGAAAATTAGAGTTAGGGAGTGGTAACTTATTTCATTCTAGCACAAACATTTGTGCTCTTTGTAGAATGCTTTTACATGTATACTAAAGCATGCTATATGTAACATTAAGTCTGTTCTTTAAAAGAAGAAAGGCATGAGACATTAAAGGCAGTTTTTGTTAATCAAGGCAGTTATTTATAATTACTTAAACAAAGCTGGTTCCCCAATGTAGATGGTTTCTTCAGCAATACAAAACTATCCTTTTTGTTACATTTAACGTTCTTCTTTTTGAATTCTAGGTTATCTGATATTAATATGTCCATCTTGCATTTTGTATTTGTGCTTTCCTGCTTTTTTTTTTTTTTGAGAGAGAAAGTACTTATGAATGGAAGCGGAGAGGAGGGGCAGAGGGGAACAGAGAGAGAGAGAGAGAGAGAGAGAGAGAGAGAGAGAATCTTGAGCAGGCTCCAAATGAAAGGGCGGGCCTACGCCAGCCGACTCCATCTTGTTCTGTGTCCTTCACCTTGACCACACCTCCTCCCCTTGACTCCATCTTGTTCTGTGTCCTTCACCTTGACCACACCTCCTCCCCTTGACTCCATCTTGTTCTGTGTCCTTCACCTTGACCACACCTCCTCCCCTTGACTCCATCTTGTTCTGTGTCCTTCACCTTGACCACACCTCCTCCCCTTGACTCCATCTTGTTCTGTGTCCTTCACCTTGACCACACCTCCTCCCCTCGAGTAAACCCTCCCTCACCTGCCGGACCCTTCCCCAGGACCCCTCCCCAGCCAATCGGCTGAGGCCATAGCCATTACCTCACCAACTGCCCCCAGGCCCCAATAAAACCTTTGTCCTTTTGAAACTCGCGCTCTTTCCCTGGTATCTCACCGCTGCGTCGGTGCAGGTAGGGGATTGAGCTCGAGCTAGCTCGAATAAAGGCTCTTTGCTTTTGCATCGGACTCGGCTCCCTAGTGGTCTTTGGGGATCACGAATTCTGGGCATAACACAAACACAGAGTGGCACCCAACACAGGGCTTGATCCCTGGAACCGTGAGATCATGACCTGAGCCAAAGTCAAGAAAGAGTTGGATGCTCAACAGACTGAGCAACCCAGGTATCCCTATATCAGCATTCTAATTTAACACATGCTTGTCATTTTATGTGTCTTGTAAATAGCATACAGTTGTAAGATGTTTGTAAACCTTTGTAAAATGCATACAGCTATAAGATGTAAAACTTTGACTTTTAATAGAAAAGTATAATGTATAACCAGATATATTTATTCAACTTACCTTGTTTTCTGGTTTTGTTATTTATTTTTTCCCTTCATGTTTCCTAATAATATCCATGTAATTGGCATATGGCATAGATTAAATAAGCTGATAATTACAATTCCTGGAACACAGGGTTCACTGAATAAATGATAATTTATTTGCCTTTTCTCACCTTTCCCACCTATTCTATTCTTTGGTCTCTGATAACCTTGGAAGGTATCAATGATGCTATAAATTCTATTATAAGTAACTTACACTATAAATGATATATTTGCTTTGAGGTGAGGGCAAATGATCAATATAGAAAAACTAAGACTAGATACAACTTCTATTGTTTATGTGTTCAATTAATTCCCTTTTCTACCAAAATAATTACTCCAACATATGTCTTTTAAGCTTTTTTTTTTTAACATTTATTTATTGTTGAGAGACAGAAAGCGACAGAGTGTGAGCAAGGGAGGGGCAGAGAGAGAGGGAGACACAGAATCTGAAGCAGGCTCCAGGCTCTGAGCTGTCAGCACAGAGCCCGACGCGGGGCTCAACCTCAGGAACCGTGAGATCATGACCTGAGCCCAAGTCGGACGCTTAACCGACTGAGCCACCCAGGCGCCCCTCCAACATATGTCTTACTATGCAGCTACTTTTGTCTTTTTCCCTGATTTTTTCCTTAGTAAATTTCATTGATTCACTACGTAAAACTTTTACAACATGCAGAATGTCTCTTACTTTGGACCTCATGTTTCAGTGTTATGTTGTCATTTGTCTTGAGGCAAATATAGATAATGTGTGAGTCAGCAACCAATTTCTCCTTAATCAGGCACAAGACTGTTGAAGTGCAGAGTTTAGGTGCAATACGAACAGTGGGATAAAGATGCCAGGCCAAAAAGTTAAATACATGTTTTGCACTGGATTTATCTTTGTATCGGAAATGTTGCAATGGTATGCTCACCACCCAGTAGCATTGATCTCCTGGTGAATGCTTATGAGTTTATGATTCACTCAGAAGTGAGGTAATCCTTCTTCAAAATCATTTAGCAGTTTTGCACATCTATTAAATTATTTTATTACCATCTTAAAGTGGGTTCAATTTATTACTTTTTGTATATTTCATCTTTCATGATGCTCAAAGCTGCTAACTAAACTGGTCCTTCAAAAAAATGTAGGGGTGCCTGGGTGGCTCTGTCAGGTAAGCATCCAACCTCATCACAGCTCAGGTCCTCATCTCAGGGTCATGAGTTCAAGTCCCATGTTGGGCGTAAAACCTTTTATTTTTTTTTAAAGTTTTTATTTATGTTTTAGAGAGAGACAGAGAGACGCAATGTGAGCTGGGGTCAGAAAGAGAGGGAGACACAGAATCTGAAGCAGGCCCCAGGCTCTGAGCTGTCAGCACAGTGCCTGACATAGGGCTTGAACCCATGAACCATGAGATCATGACCTGAGCAAAAGTGGGATGCTTAACTGACTGAGCCACCCAGGTGTTTCTCTACTTAAAACAAAATGTATAACATTGTGAGTGGTTATGATTTGCCCAGATTTCCTCTAATTCTCGCTATGACTTATTCCAAAAATGCTTGTCCCACTGCTGTTTGGCAGGTATAACTGGGATATTCTTTGTAATAGGAAATTTCCAGATGTATCGTCAGAGCTGAGCTATTCTTTTAAACCAGTGCACATCACCCCTGTACCCTAATGTCCTTTCTATTTGTGCAGAGTTATTTAGATCTATCCAATGGGCAAGAAAGGGGCAGGGTTTGTTTTAAAATTCTCTGAAGAAAATACATAAGAAAATAAGACTGTTTTCATAATTAATATTTTGATATTTACCTGAAAGCCCCTAGAGGACACACCTACGGGAGGGTGTGCCTTGAAGCCTGTAATGGCATCTTTAATACTCCCATGAAATAGCATAAAAAGAGTTTGAACATGGCTTTCTCAATGATAATGCACGATTTCCCTCTCTTCAGCTATTCTCTGTTCTGTAATCAGACGCTAGATATAACTGAAAATCCCATGGGTGGAGGGGTCAGAATTACAATGCTCCAGATCCCTCAGCAAACCAGATTAGCAATCTGTACCATTCTAATGACCATATAAGTATTCATATTCTATAGGGGAACAATTTTACTAACTCATAATGTATTAAACAGACAAGTGAAGCTAAAATTTCATATTGTTTTTACATTTAAAAAGACATGATACATCACATGAAAAAGCTATATGAAGAGCTTACTAAAACTTGAACAAATATATCACATGCCAATAATACTGTTTTAAATTAGAGATTACACACAATGTTATCACTTTATGCCTCTTGGAGATACCAGAATCACTACCAACGATTATTTCTTTCCATGTCTTCAGCTATGTAAACCGACATAAATCCCACAAGAACACTATATGTAACTACCTCATAAATTTTTCCCGAAGCTCTTATGATTCTTGCTAGGTCTGGAAATATTTTTCCCTCGTTAAGAAGAGCTATCACTTTTTGAGCACTTATTGTGTGCAACAAGGCATGGTCAGGCATTTTAGGAAAAAGGTGTCCAACTCTCCAAGAATTCTGCAAGGGACCATTTTTGGTGCCATTCATTAGATTAATAAAACTGAGATTCGGAGGTGTTAAATGACTTACGTTTCCACAGCCAATAAATGATAGAATCGGGATTCCAATCGAGGCCTGTCAAATTCCAAGTCTGGACATTTATCCCCTCAGGGAAAGAACTTTCACCCAAAGCTTCTCTTAAATGTAACTCCCTCAAGGATTTACTCTAGGTCAGAATGACAGTTTAAAAGGTTAATGGATGTGTGTTCTGTTACTCATTCAACAACATTGTTAATACTTAATGTATTGGTCTCTTTTCTAGGCTCAGCACATACAAAAGAGAATCAGACCTGGTACCTTGCCTCTCAGGACTCTAAGCCAGTTGCTGTGGGAACACAGAGAATGTAACAAAGCTGGTCTTGGAGGAAGGGAAACTTCACAGAGGAGCTGATATCTCAAGTGGGTCTTATAGAATGAAGTAAGATATTGGTGAGTGCTATTGGCTTACAGGATTAATGTGTAATACTAGGAAATAACACATTCTTATTTTTTCAGGGACATTCTAGAGCCCCTTAAGTCAAAATAATGACCCAACAAGTTAAAAGGTCATATTTTTCAGAAATGCATTTTTATGGAGAAGCATATTTCAGTGTTTCTCTAGCTATACTGCTGCCACTTTGCCCACAAGTAAAAATAGCCTTGAATATTTTTTATGAGTAGTATGAAAACTACATCTAACCACACTTGTTGATAAAATACAACCAAACACAAAATATGCTTTTAAAAGCTCAAATGTTAATGTAAGTTTGTTTCCCAAAAAAGCACTAAAGGAAAATTGTTATGCAGAAAATAAATGTTATTTTGTTTAAAGTAATTCTCTCACTTTCATAAAGAATAAGGCAATATACTTTTAGTTCCAAATCGAGAACATTTTGGTGGAAAAAATCACCTAAGAACATAGGCTGATGAGGTAGCTACCATTTGATGATTTTTTTTTTGTTTGTTTAATTTTCCCATCTTTGTTGCCCATGCTTGAAAAGATGTGAGAAATAATATCCTATCTCCATGTATGCCCCCAGGAGTAAAGTGTTACCCTTCCAATTCTTCCTAAGTTTTAATTACGAGAGTAATTATCTTGACATAATGTACAAAATATTGTGATATTTCATTTTCAATTATTCAGTTCTATTGGCAGACTAGGGCACACATTACAGATGTGCATACATCCATGTTTGCTAACAATGCACTGTCAAACATAACATTTTTTTATTATTTTTTAATGTTTTATTTATTTTTGAGACAGAGAGAGAGCACGAGGTGGGGAGGGGCAGAGACAGAGCAAGACATAGAATCTGAAGCAGGCTCCAGGCCGTGAGCTGTCAGCACAGAGAGCAATGCGGGGCTCAAACTTACAAACCATGAAATCATGACCTGAGCCAAAGGCAGACGTTCAACCGACTGAGCCACCCAGGCACCCCAAACATAACTAAAATTTTAAATTATAGTTAACAACAATAGGGTAGCTAATTTCCCTTAAGTACTTCTGATAGGATTCTTACTAATTAGAATTGGAGCTAATCTGAATTTCAACACCTACGTATGTTTTAAGTGTTGAAGTTTTGGGGCACCTGGGTGGCTCAGTTAGGCATCCAATTTCAGCTCTGGTCATGAGCTCGCAGTTAGTGGATTTGAGCCCTGCATCAGGCTCTGTGCTGACAGCTCAGAGCCTGGAGCTTGCTTCAGATTCTGTGTCTCCTTCTCTGTCTGTGCCCCTCTCCTGCTCATGCTCTTGCGCTCTCTCTCTCTCTCTCTCTCTCTCAAATATAAATAAAAGTTAAAAAAATAAATCACATACAGTGTTACAGTTTTATTCTTTATCATATCGAAGAGTTAATTTATGGGTCACTGTTTTTAAAATTACAATACCTTGTTTCTTTAAAGGTAAACTGTATTGGATACAGCCTTTGATTCGGTGTTGAAAAACAAAAGAACCATTAATACAGATTTATTTTAATTATGTTTCCATGTATATTTAATGTAACATTTTAATCCATCCCCCTGGTATAAAAGTCTTAGTAAAAAATAAGATACCAAAAGAAAAGGATCCAGTTATAAACAGGTACTCGTATATGAAAAGGCTGGTTATTTTTTATTTTGTATTATGCTTATGTAGGTGTATACATTAGATATGAAAGTACAGTTTAGTCTATGTTTTATTTGAAAATCCCTATAACTTTTCAAAGCACAGACTAAACCAAGAACCATTGCTGACAGCCAACTTTGACCCTGTCCTTGTGATCTTCTTGGCAACATAATTTGCACCCTGTAGAAATGAAGATGACTTTTTCCTATGACAAGACTGTGTTCGACACTGGTTAATTAGCACGCAGATGGCAGGGAGGCTGCCCATTTTACCCCCTACTATACAAACCGCACATTTATATGCAGCACATATTGCAAAGTGGAATATGTGCACAAGTCGTATGGCAGTAATCAGGTCCTCACTTTTGAGAGTTAGAACAAAAAAGAAGGTAATGATTATGAACTTCAAAGTACAGTGCACTCAAATAATTGGACAAGCTTCATTGAGAAAAGATGAGGCACAATTTACTGTGCTGTTCTTATAATTTAATTCTTAATTCTTGAAAAAGCAAATGTACATTTGAAATTTATATACATACAAAGATACTCATAAATTGATTGGCGATGTAAATAAACCACTGTTTAAAGGAATAGCAGAGAAATACCATGTATACTTGTTTTAGGATTGCATTTTGAGGGTTTTACTTGAATATAAATATCTGATGATAATGACCTCATGGCACTTCAAACAAGGAGGTTTCATTGTGAAGTACTTAGACTGAAAAGAAACAGAGCCAGAATCCCTTGCCTACGGCTGTACATTTCCTTTTCCTTACTCCCTCCCAGATGCATAGGATTTCCCCTCAAACTGAATGGCTATGCAAAAGTTTAAATATTTATACTCTTATAGCAAAATTCCTAAAAAAAAAAAAAAAGACTGTAGCTACAGTTTGATAAGCATTCTCCTGAGGTATAGGTTGCCTTAGGCAAATGAAAGTAAATAAAGAGGTAGTGAGATTTCATTGACAAATTATTTATACCTCAATTTTATTTATCCTCTGGATACAATTAATCAAAACTTGATAGAGCTTATGTAAAACAGGAAAGGTTCAAACCTTGGTTATTTGTGAACAGGGTCTCTTATTTACTGGCTCATTTTTTACCTAACTTTTCTTATATCTTCTACCCTCACTTAAATTCTTAAAATCACTTAAAAGAAAATTTTGGAATGCCAAACAACAATATTGATATAAGATTTGAATTAAGAATATTTATTTCAGGACTCTAGTTCTCCTTGAAGACATATTTATTTTGGCTGAATCACCACTAGAACCATGAAATATATTTTGGTACACAAGGTTAAGAGAATGTTTCAGCAAATAAATCTACAAGAGTTCCTATTTCTTGATTCTATTCAAAGTGTCAACCTAATATTTAGATCATTTACTTTCTCGGTACCGCATTCAAAATGCTAGACTCAGACAACCCCACCCATAATATAAAATTTTACAAAATGTTATCTTTAAACAATTAAGTGAAATTATTTATGTAGATGTGCATATTAATATTTTTGTCCTTATATTTACTTTTTGCTCCAACAATACCAGATCTTTCTGTAGGTTTTCAAAGACAGCCTCTGGGACTGACTATATCTTCATGCTTCCCTGGCAATGACACTTTTCACTTTGAAGATGTCAAACAAGGAAAGGAAGCATCACATAATTTAGGAGTGAGAATGAATGTGAGCCCTGAGCACTGGTCATCCTTGAAGCAGAAAACTTAATGTGCATTCCAGACAAGAAATCTACTGCAGAGGGCAAGGACATGGGACCACAGCCAGATCTTATATTCACCTTTCATGATTCTTTAAAAGATCACACCATATCAATTTATTTGGAAGGAAACTTATTATTAATGGAATGGGCTTTTCCTTTTGTTGTTGTTGTTCACAATAATTATATAGCTTTTTATTTTTATTTTTTGGAGAGCTACTGTCACTGCTACTATTTGTGGACTGTCATCTAACTAAAATTTTAGGAGGAGGCTTTGAAAAGTAAATCTAAAAGTAGAATATTGATGAAATAAATTGTGGAACTCCCTACTTCATTATTATAAAGGAATATTGCTTAGAATACATTTGTAAGTAAAAAGCAGATGCTAAAATAATATAAGGTGGAGGATGTGGACTTCCACTTTGGATACAGAAAACTACAAAACTGTTCCCTCCCACCCAATGAAAATAGGCCAGATATTCTTCAAAATGGTAACCTGATTCCTGAATCTATCAGAAAGCTGTAAACATATTGAGACCAAAAAACCTGAATACCAAAGAAGGACAAGCCCCTCCAGGGAGATATAGGGCTCACAAACTGTCTTGCTTGTCAAAGATCATGCAAGGAATAGGTTTGAGCCCCCATAAAAGTGAGACCCAAAAGACTTTAACACAGTTCAAGAAATTTAGCCTAGGGTATCCATTTGGAATAGCTGGAGATCACAGACACAAAGAGAGTTCAAACTCATTCGCATGCTCTCTACGGTAGTGTTCAGCCTGTGCTAAGTGGGAAAACTGGGGACAAGACAGGAGCCTGAGGAGGGACACCCTAGGTGGATCAGGCAGTCTGGAGGAGATCAGCAGCTGTGGGTTACACAACATACCTTGCACTTCTCTGGACTCTTCTTCCGTGCAAAGCAAAAAGCCTTAGGACATAGGGGTAGGCAGCAAAGACGCTTGAACTATGGCTGGGGAAAGGGTAGAAAAAAACAAAACAAAACAAAACAAAACAAAACAAAACAAAACAAAACTTACTAGTCTTAGAGAAAGGACAGGAAACTGGGATCTAAGATCCTATACTCATTCAAAGCTTAGATCCCCTATCATGCAGGACAGAACAGAAACTCTCATTCCAGATCAAAGTCAACAACAGATACAAGACAGAGTCTGGGTATACAGTAGTATCTCTTTATCCAGATTTTTGCTTTCCAGTCTTTTTTTTTTTCTTTTTCAGTTTCCCATGGTCACCACTGTACAGAAGCAAATGATTTCCTTCTCATATGTCATCTCACATCATCACAAGAAGAAGGTGAGTACAGTACAATAAAATATTTTAAAAGAGAAACCATATTCACATAACTTTTATAACAGTATATTGTTGTATTTGGTCTATTTTATTATTAGTTATTGTTGTCAACTTGTTACTGTGCCTAATCTACCAACTTTACCATACGTATGTATGATGAATTAGAAAAAAAAAACATATTATAGGGTTTGGTCCTATCGATGGTTTCAGGCATCCCGTGGGGGTTTTGGAAAGCCTTCTTTGTGGATAAGTGGAGACTAATGTATAAACATACAAGTTGAAAACTGTTTCAAGATTAACATTTGATAGAACATGGTAGTTGAAGGCTCAGGCTCAGGGCTATAACCTAATCTGTTTAAATGAGGACTGTATCATTTGCCATGAGTTATACTGGCAATTTTTCAAATCTCTTTGTGCATTAGTTTCTACATCTATAGAACAGGGAATACAATAGTACCCTTCTTATTTATAGAGTTGTTATGATGAATAAATACAGGGCATACCACCTGGAAAGCGTTCAATGTATGTTAATCATTGCTGTTGTTATTTATGGCTAACATTTTGCTAACATATAGGATGATCACACATTGTATTTCAGGTTACACTTATTTGAATAAGATAACTATTATTTGTCCAAGATAACCTTTTGATTGTCTTAAGTAATGATTGACAAATGAGAATGAGCTAATATTTCAAAAATATGAATATAATAAGGTGGCAATCTCAAACCAAGAAATGAAGTTTAATTATCAGTTTATTAAAAAGCAACAACTTGTCTTAAATCCATAATTATTCTTAGTGACAGATGTGTATATATCTTCAATAAAGAATGGAGAAAATAGGGTTAATATTGATATTTCTTAAACAAACTTGAAAGTATCACATTATGATAAAGAAAAAGGAGTAGGTCCTAGAGGCAGCATTTCGAACAGAGCCAGAAATGAGGCTGAGAGTGAAGCGAAAGGGAGATGAAAGTGCACACACACAAAAATGGCAGTTTCAGGTTATTTAACAAAGGGGCAAATTAACTTACACAACTCAATAGCTCATAGACCCATCACAGCTCTTTGAAATCATGCAAAAATTAACTCTCCATTGAGATATTGTTATCAAAAGGAAAAAAGAAAAAAACAAAAAGACTTTCCTGGACCCAAGTCTTGCCCTATCAATGACATCACTATCTTTAAGAAAAAAAGAAATCACTCAACAAATTTTGGAATCAGTTTAGTCACATGCAAATGAGAAGTCTTCAGGAATCCTTTCAAGAATATACACTTGCATGTGGAATTCTTAAATGCTGAGCAAGTAAGTGTTCACATGAACATTTGCTGTGTCTTTTAAGCAAGATATTGAATAGGAGCAGAAGAAAAACTGAATTTCTTTCTCATTGTAAAGAGATTCACACTTGAACCCACTTCACTGAGTTATCTGGTTAAAAAATATAATAATAATGCAAGTTATTACGTTTAAACCTGACAAAGTACTTTTCAGAATGGATGCATTCTACGGAAATTGATCTAGTTTTAATGAGATCTCACAGAATTGGACACAATTAAAATGGAACTGTTTTGCTCTATGGTCTTTATGGAACAGGGGCCATTATTTGAAGAGGCCGATTTACCTTAAAAAGTGTTCTTAAAAAATGTTCTTAAAGATGAAAAGGCTATTCAAGGGAATATAATGAGTATAGCAAATATTATTATTGATAATTATAATTTTATAAATATTTAACATTATATGAGAATAGGGCATGAGTAATAAAAATGTATTACCTCTTTTTATACCAGCTAAGTTCTAAATGAAAAGTTCAAATGTAAGACAAATAACACAAAACTTTCACATCTAATTTCCACAATCATATACACATAGAGTACTTTTATATATCTTTTCTATATTTTACAGACATCTTAAAGTGTACATGTGCAAAATTATATCCAAGAATTCATGCTTTTCATTCTCTAGTGCACCTTATTCCAGTAAATGGCATGAGAGCTTACCAAAAATTTGAAAGTAATTCTTGACTCCTCTCTGTCCCTTCCATTACATGTGGTAAATGGAACCCCTCTTAGTTATATCTTGTAAATTGATCTAGTAATAGTGCATTCAGGGAAAAGAAGTCATAAAATAACGTGGTATGCTATGGAAATCTCAATCAATACTTACGCCATTTTTGACCTACATCATAGAGAACATAAAATGAAATATACATAAATATTGATTAACCCAAAAAGAAGGCAGTAAGGGAACAATAGAAATAAAAAAAGAGGATGTATGAAAATCAAATAGTAACACGTTAGATTTAAATTTAACCATATTAACTAAATGTAGATATAGCAACACTCTAATTAAAGGCAAAAATTTCCAGATTAGATTAGAAAAATAAAACGGTATGCCATTAACAAGAATGCCCATTAAATATAAAGAAACAAATATGTGAAAAGAAAAAAAAATAAAGATGTAGCATATAAATAGTAAAAATGGTATGGCTACATTAATACTTAATCAAAAGATATTATCAGAGAATATGGAATGATGGGAAAAGTGGCAATTATTCAAGAAGACAGAACAAATATAAATGTATATACAACTAATAACAGTGCTTCAAAATGTATTAAGCAAAAAACAGACAGAACTAATGTAATTACAGTTGCAAACATTAAAAATCCTCTCTCAGCTACTGATAAAACACATAGACAAAAATCAGCAAGGATATATAACATATGAACAATATTGATTATTGTAACCTAATTTTTATTAAACACTACATACAATAACAGCAGGATACACATTCTTTTCAAATATACAGAAAACGTTCACCAAAACAGACCATATGTCTGGCTATAAAATAACTTACAATAAATTTCAGAAGTATGCTAACATGCAGAATGTTGTTTGATCAAAATAGAATTTAATTAAGACTTGCTATAAAACCATCATATAATCTGTAAATAATTCCACAATTCCATAATATAATCTGTAAATAATCCATCATATAATTCCATCATATAATTCCATCATATAATTCCATCATATAATCTGTAAATAATTCCATAATTTTGCATTATGATTACTTTCTCGTTTGATGGATTATACTGTTATATAATCCATCAAACGAGAAAGTAATCATAATGCAAAATTATGGAATTATAATAAAAATACAATATATCAATAATTGTAGGATGCTGTGAAATAGAGTTTAGAGAAGTGTATAGCTTTCAATGCCGACAGTAGAAAATGGGGAAAAACTTAAAAGCAGTGACCTAACCAGAAAAGAAAAGTAGCTCAAAGTAATTTGACAAAATAAGTCATTGAGAGCAGAAATAAATGAAGTAGAAAACAAACAAAAAGCAGAGAAAATTAGCACAATAAATGCTCCTTTGTGAAAATATCAATAAATTTATAAATCTCTACCAAGACTAAGAAAAGAATGAAAATGAAAGTTACCAATATCAGAAGAAAGGAAGGAGTACAAATTCAGATCTTATAGAAGTCAAAGATAACAAGAGAATATTATGAACCACTTTAGGCCAATAAATATGAAAAATTATGTAGGAGAAAAACGCAAATTACCAAAACTTGAAAAGAATAGAAAATCTCAGTAGCTCTATTTATTATTTACTTATTACTTAAAAGTAATTTGATTACTTATTAAATTATTAAAAAATTAATCTGTAATCAAAAAACTTTACCGAAAGAAAATTCGAGGTGCAGAAATTTTTTTCTCTGGAGAATTCCATAGGAATGTTTAAGAAAAAGCAATATCATTCACACGTGCACTCTTTAAGAAAAGATGAGGGGACCTACAGCTTGACCCTGACACCATAATCTAGTAACGTTTTGCAAGAAGAAAAATACAGATCATCCCTCATGAACATAGACCCAAATATCTGTAACAGAATCCTGTTAATTTGAATCTAGCAATATTCAAAAATGATAATATATCCTGCTCAAGTGTGGTTTATCGTATGAATGCAAAGCTGGCTTCAAAAAAATGTGCAATTTAATAACACAGTAGAATGATAGAAAAATAATATAATCCTCCTGATTGATTCTGGAAAAGCATTTGACAAAATTCAAAGTATACATAAAAAAAATGTCAGCAAACTAGGTATGAATAGATGTGAAGTTCCTCAATTTTATAAAAGCCATTTGAAAAACCAAAGGCTAGTTTCATATTTAATGGTGAAAATGCTGAATGAATTCCTGGCATCAATACAAGGATTATATTCTCACAATGTCTATTCAATATTATACTAGAGGTCCCACCTAGAGGAATAAGGCAAGGGGGAAAAACAAATATTGGAAAGGAAAACACAAAACTCTATTCCCTGATGACATAGCCATGTCTGTAAAGGACCCTAAGTACTAAAACGATAACAACCAGTATTAATAAGTAAGTTTATACGATTGTAGTACACAAAATTAATATGAAAAACAACTGCCTTTATGTAAACTAGAAACAAATTTTTTAAATTAATTATAATAACACCAAAAAATTACTTATGATAAATATAACAAAAAACATGTGAACTTAGAAAACTACAAAACATTGCAGATAGAAATCTTAAAAAGGTCTAATAAATGAAGATTCACACCATGTTTATGGACTGAAAGACTATATTCTATGCAGTTCCAATTAGAATCCTCACAAGGTTTTTTGTAAATCAACAAGCTAATTTTTAAATATTATAATCCAAAGGACTCTAAAGAGGCAAAATAATTTTGAAAAAGAAAATAACACTTATCCTTCCTGACTTTACAACTGACTGTAACACTAATGTACAGTATCGGCACAATAAATATAAGATCAATGTGGAAGAATAAACAAACCAGATAAAAACCTACACACATGCAACCAACTGATTTTCAATAAAAATCTCAGAATAATTCATTGCAGGGTAATACGAGAAGAACTTCAATCCCTAATCGAAAATATTCCATACATGAAATATATCATAAAGAAAAATAAAAGAATGTTTGAGTCCCTGAGATAGGCAAAGATTTTTAAAAATGGCACCAAAAGGAAGAAAGGAAGAAAATGATAAATAAAATGAAGAAGGAAGAAAATGATAAATTGGACTAGGTGAAACCATCTAGGTGAAAAATACAGACATAACATAATCATATACACACAGAATGAAAGAAATTTAAAAACTCACTTTATATATTTGCCAGAATATCAAAAAGGCATAACATTACATATAGCTCCAGAATTTCTGAATCAATTAATTTATACAACTGTAGTTATATAAAAATTAATTTAACTTTTCAAGTCTTTTACATTAACTTAGATACAAGTTTATTTTTGGAAATTTTTATACACATTTAAAAATGGACACAATTATAAGATCTGTGTGAGAAAATGTACAAAATGTTGATGAAAGAAATCAAAGAAGAACTAAATGAATGGAGAAATAGTCCATGTTCATGGATAGGAAGACTCAAACTTATCAAGATGTCAGGTCTTCCCAGCTTGATCTACAGATTCAATATAATCTCAAACCTAATCAAAATCCAAAATCCCCATGAATTATTTTGTAGATATTGACAGCCTGATTCTAAAGTTTTTGTTTTTTGTTTTTCTTTTTGTTTTAAGTAAGATCTACACCCAATGTGAGGCTTGAGTTCACAACCCTGAGATCGGGCATTGCATGCTCTACCAACTGAGTTGGCACCCCAACTCAGGGGTAGAATAGGCACCCCTATTCTAAAGTTTTTATAGTGTCTCAGTCCCTTTGTGCTGCTCTAACAAAATATCAACAATCGGGTGGGTTACAAACAATATAAATTTATTTCTCAAATTTCTGGAGGGTGGTAGTCCAAGATTGGGGTACAAAGCACAGTCAGGTGAAGGTTCTTTCCCAAGTTGCAGACCTCTTATAGTCTCATGTGGTAGAAGGGGAAAGAGAGATATGGAGAGCCTTTTCTATAAGGACACTAATCCCATTCATGGGGGCTCCACCTTTAGGACTTACTCACCTCTCAAAGGTCTCATCTCCTAATGACACTACCTTAGGGGTTAGGTTTCAACATATGGATGGAGGGGCAGAGACACAAATATTCAGATCATGGCATATAGAGGGGCAAAAGATACAGAATAACAAACATAATATTGAAGCAGAATGAAGTTTGAGGATTCACATATGTAACTTGAAACTTTACTATAAAGCAACAGAATGATGATGATAATAATAATAGTAGTAATAATCATACAACTTACTATAAAGCTATAGTAACACTGTGGTATTGGTGAGAGAATAGACAAATAGATCATTGGAACAGAACAGTAGACCCAAAAATATACCCACATAAATACAGTCAACTAATCTTTTGACAAAAGAGCAAAGATAATACAATAGAAAAAAAAGTAGTCTTTACAAAAAATTGTTCTGGTACTAGGTACATAAGAAAAAAAAAAAGGAATTTTAGACAGAAAGATGACCCCGTTCACAAAAATTAATTCAAAATGGGTCGCAGACCTAAATGTAAATGCAAAACTACAAAACTCCTAAAATGTAACATAAGAAAAAAATCTAGATGACTTTAGATATGGCAATTCTTTTAAAAAAATTAATGTATATTTATTTTTGAGAGAGAGAGCAGGGGAGGGGCAGAGAGAGAGAGGGGATAGAGGATCTGAAGTGGGCTCTATGCTGACAGCAGAGAGCCCAACACATGGCTTAAATGCACTCACCATGAGTTCATGACCTGAGCCAAAGTCAGAGGCTTAACCTGAGTCACCCAGGCACCCCACAATGCTTTTTAGATACAACACCAAAGGCATGATGAATGTAAGAAAAATTCATAACATTAAAATCTTCTGTTCTGTGAAAAGACAATGCCAAGAGAATGAAAAGACAAACCACAGGCCGGGGGGGGGGGGGGGGCGGGGCGGCGGGGAATATTTGCAAAGGACACACCTGACAAAGTATTGTTATCTAAAATATTAAAAAATAATAAAATTCTTAACAGTAAAAGAACAAACAATCCAACTAAAAATGTGCCAAAGATCTTAATAGATAACTCACCAAAGAAGATATACAGATGGCAAATAAGCATATGGAAAAGATATTCCATATCATATGTCATCATATGTCATTAGAATGGCCAAAATCCAGAACACTGACAACACCAAATGCTGACAAGGAACAGGAGCTCCCCCATTCATTGCTGGTGGGAATGCACAATGGTACAGTCACTTTATAAGACAGTTTAGCAGGTTCTTATAAAATTAAATATACTTTTATATCATGTAATCCAGCAATTGAACCCCTTGGTATTTACCAAAAGGTGTTGAAAACTTATTTCCATACTAAAAGCTGCACATGGTGTTTAGAGCAGTGTTATTTATAATTGCTAAAACTTGGAAGCAACCTAGATTCCCTTCAGTAGGTGAATGGATAAACTGATAGATTGAGACAGGTGAATATCATTCAGCACTAAAAAGAAAGAAGGTATCAAGCCATAAAAAGACAGGGAAGAAATGTGATTGGATGTTACTAAGTGAAAAGAGCCAATCTCAAACATGCACTCAAAAGGTACAAGATTCCAAAAGTCTGGTAGGATTACAACTCTATGACGTCCTGGAGAAGGCAAAGCTACAGAGACAACAAAAAACCCAGTGGTTGCTAAGGTGTGGGGGCAGGGCAGGATTAATAGGTGGAACACAAAGGATTTTTAGGGCAGTGTAATTATTCTATATTATACTATATTGGTGGATAAATGTTAGTATACATTTGTCCCAACTCAGAGAATGTCCAACACCACAAGTGAATCCTAATGTAAACTATGGACTTTGGTCGATGATGATGTGTCAGTACTGGTTCATCAACTGTAATAAGCACACCACAGTGGGATGGGATGTTGATTGTGGGGAGAGAGGATGTACAGGATCTCTCTCTCCTCTCTGTTCAAGTGTGCTATGAATCTAAAATTGTTCTAAAAAAAAGATGTTAAAAGAAAGAATTTTAAAAAATTACCATGAAACTAACAAACAGTGGGGTGGAGTTGGCAGGGTAGGAGGCGTCAGAAAGGAACTCTAGTAATGTTTTAATCTTACATGTAATTTTTCTTGTCTGACGCCCTGTCATCTGAGAAGACGAATATTTTCTAGTTGCATTTTACACTGAATCACTTACCACTGTATATGCTTATTAACAATCTGGGTATATGCTTATTAACAATTTGCAGCTCCAAAATACATTGCCATACTAAAGATATTTAATGCAAGAGGATATTCAAAATGTCAATTATAGAGCCACTATAAAAAGAAATTATTCTTCCAATAAATGTGTTCAAAAAACAACCTGCCAGACTAGTTACTATTTGATAAAATATTCCAGTATGTTCAAAACAGTTACATGATGTCAAGTTTCCAAAGACAAATAAGAAAATCAGTCTATCATTCAAATGGTTTGTCAATATGATGTCAATCATCTGCATACAAGACTGAATGGTTCGCTTTTCATCTGAATGGTTAAAATTCTCCCACGTAATTACTAACATGTGTGTGTGTTTTATAATTTACATAGTGCTTTACATACCTCATCTCATTGGAGCATCAGGATAACCCTCCAATATCTAGTAATTAAGCCTAGTTCCTAAGTAATGGAACTAAAGCTTAGAACAAATAGGTGGGCCTGTGAATTTCACATTATATTATGAATTGAGGATGGTCTCCTTAAAGAAAAAGCTCCCAGAAGAACAGCCCACAGTAGATCTACCAGCCAAAGTGCCAATTGTTTACTATCTCACCCAGTGACGCAGTTCTATGTGTCCATGTGTATGTGCAGGGAATTTTGGAACAAGGAGATAATAGTTAATACATTTCCCATAATTACCATTATTAGGAAACTTGCCCTCCAATCCTCACCGTTTTCAGGAAAGAAATTATCTCCAAAAGATAATATAGACATCAAAATACCAAGCATTCATAATGTGAAGGCTCATTGCGTTCCTGACATTCTGTTTTACTATGTCTGAGTTGGGAGAACAATGATAAAAAGCTTTCCTCTTTCCCTGTGCAACATTCAAAAGGGCAGTAATTACCACAAAAAAGCAAAGACATGTTTTTTTCTGGCATTTCACCATTATTAATTTGTCCCAGGACAGTTTTGTATCAAGTGTTTTGCATTCATTTTAAACATGGACAACCATATTTGCAGAATTAGTGATTGTGTTTGCAACAGTAACAGGCAAAAAGAATCTTGGATACAATATGGAGTTCCATTTCTATAGGTTTCCATTTATTTAAGCCATGAAAGGATACAACTGGTTCAGAGCACAAATCCTTCAAAAATTTCTATTTAAAAAAATTAAAAAATTCCTATTTTTCACACCAAAAATCATGTTATATACAATAGTGAGTTTATGCTTTGTTATCTGGTTGGTTTCTTATAACATGAAATGTTGTTTTCTTCTTCATGTGAGCACTTTAACAGAGACACACACACAAAATTCCTGAGTGTATGCTTTCAGTTGACAGCAAAAATGATGATGTGACTGTCACATAAATCAGTGATATATTGGAAATTTGATACTTAGTTAAAAGGATTCACCTAATTATTATTAATCTTTCAGGAACAATGCTTTTTAACATTTGCCCAGAGTTCTTTGTAAGTAGCTCTTTCCCTTAATCAAGCTGTTATAGGAGGAATCAGGACAAAGCTTAAGAGATTTTCTATAACTGTTAAATATTTAATTATATTGAGCACGGCATTTAAGTATGGATTTTGAAGACTCTGAGAGAGCCATTACAAGACTGGAAACACAGCTATAAATTCTATCAAACTATTGACCAATAGGCTTACCAGTGAATCATAGGCTTACAGTATTCTCTGGGTGAATAGTTTCCAGAAAAAGGATAAACTTAAGTACCCCAAATGCACAAAAATTTCTATTTAGGAAATGGTTTGCTACAAATACTAATATAGAAGACGCTACATCAAATAATCAAAAACATCATCACTGTGATGTGATGTGGTGTTTTGTTTTGTTTTGTTTTATCTGTTAATTTGGCCAGGCTACAGTCCCCAGTTACTCAATCAAATAGTAATTTAGGTGTTACCAGGGAGGTATTATGTAGATGTGATTAAAGTCCATAATCAGTTGACTGTTATGTAGGGAGATTATTTTAGATAATCTGAGGGCAACTGATTCAATCAATTGAAGGGCAGAGCTGAGGCTTCCCTGAGAAAAGATGTTACCCTGTAGATGAAGATTCAGCCTGAGAGTTGTAGTCTGCCCTTCCTGACAACATGTCTACAGATTTCACCCTTGCCCAACAAGCCCCCACAACCAAGTGAACCAAGTCCTGGCACTAAATCTCTTCGTATGTTTCTCCTACTGGTTTTACTTGTCTGATTAAATCTTGATACAAAGTTATAGGACTAAATTCAGGCAAGTTATAGAACCAGTGAGTTTTGATGTTATTATTAGCTCTCAGTTCTGGACTTATGAGGCATTTTTATTTTCTGGAATAGTTATATATTATTTGTATGTTATTTGGAATAAGGTAGAAGAATAAGGTTATTGGATTTATGTTGAGGAAATGGAGAAAGATCTATTGGTTCCATGACACAGGAAAAAAGTAAGCATATGTAATTTCATTTTGACCATGTTTCAGATCAAATTGTATTATTGTTATTGAGCCACAACTTGGTTAAGGAAAGGAAGTAACTAAAACAATCCAGGAAACAGGGATATGTGGCTATTCCTTCACAGAGAAAGAATTAAAAATGACTTCGTGAAAATTCTTAGAAGGAGGAAGAAGAGCAAAAGAACGTTTGGGGCAGAGGAAAACTGAACTTGATAAGGAAGTTTTGTGAAACAAGAGATTTCACATGCATGCACTATGAATAGCAAAATAAAGTTAAAAATGATGAAAGGCAAGTGTCAAGATGGTTGATAGAGAAACAGAAATTGAACGAATCTGCTTTGGTATGCAGAATATGCTTTATGGAAAGTGGTCATCAGACCTTAGAGGGGAAGGGAGTTGAAAATGCAGCTTCCTGTGCTCTCCCATCAGAGATTCTGATTCAGTGTGCCTGGAGCAGGGCCCAGAAATCTTCAGTTCTTAAGCAAATGCAATCGATGATTCCCCTACAAGTGGTGCAGTGATGGTACCTAAAAGATTCACATTTTCATAGTCTCTGCTTCTTTTTTTCTAAGATACAAGGAAAAGCCTACAGATTTCACTTAATTTTTGACATTTTTTTTCACACAAGTATTTTTACCCATGATCATTATTTTCACATTTCTTCACTGACCTGGAAACATTCTGTGTGGTCTCATCATAAACTATTCTGTCTGCCCATTTAGACGAGGGTTTTTGCAACAATCGAAAAAGCTGCAGAAAGAAGCCAACACTTAACGATGTGACATAATAGTTTTACCTATCCATAAATTGAATACAGCACAGGATTTGAGGATCCATAATTAAAAAAAATACATTTTCAGGGGTGCCTAGGTGCTCAGTTGGTTATGCATCTGACTTCAGCTCAGGTCATGATCTCATTGTTCCTGGGTTTGAGCCCTGTATCGGGCTCTGTGTTGACAGCTCAGCGCATGGAGCCTGCTTTAGATTCTGTGTCTCCCTCTCTCTCTCTTCCCCTCCCCTGGTTGTGTTCTCACTTTCTCTCTCTCTTTCTCCCTGTCTCTCTCTCTCTCTCAAAAATACACATTTTTTTAAAAAAGTACATTTTCAGATTATGTTGATTTTACTGAATCATCTCCACATTATTAGTGGTGTAAAATTAAATACAATATCAAGACTGGATATTAGGTTACTGAGCTTATCAGTAGCATTAGGTTAAGTACAGTTACATTAAGAAGGAGCTGAAAGTACGATAACTAACTTTAATTTAAATAAAACTTTTACAAACAGGACTCTACTAAAAAAATCCAAAACAAAGTAAAAGGAAATAATTCTTTAGGCTTTTCCAGGCATCTACATTCTAATAAAGCTACATGGAAATGTATAGACTAGCCCACACACAACTCTGACAAAGCCTTAGATCATCAATACATCTACAGAGTGCATCTTAATAACAAAGCAGTCTTTAAAAACTTTATCCGGTAATTTACTTCTCCTGTCAGCCAAAATGCTTTAAAAAAATTATCCTGAAAGGACTTTAAAAAATCAAACTCAATAACATTTAACAGAACAGTTCAGAAATTCAGAGCCACTGAGTTGGTGGCTCTCATGCTTACATTTTTCATATAGTTTCCAGAGTTCAATATTTCTTATTGCAAAGTCCTCTTCCACCTTTACCTACCTAATAAAAAATACATAGATTCTCCACAGGAGGTATATTTAAAACAAAAATTTAATGTTTATTTCTGAGGCAGAGAGAGACAGAGCATGAATAGGGAAGGGGCAGAGAGAGAGGGAGACACAGAATCTGAAGCAGGCTCCAAGCTCCAAGCTGTCAGCACAGAGCCTGACAAGGGGCTCAAACCCACAAACTGTGAGATCATGACCTCAACCAAAGTCTGTCGCTCAACCGACTGAGCCACCCAGGCGCCCCTAGGAGGCATATTAATTTAGCCATAAATAGATATTTTTTTTAGCATAGTGAATTCAATGAATAAGTATCACAGGGTAGTAAACACATACATTTATATCTGATACATTTCCCAAAGATAGACAGATGTATACTTCCAAATGCTTAATTTGATTGACAAGGACTGTCATAAATCTTAATAATTTTATCATATTTGTCTTCAGGTCTTATATACATAACAATAGACATACAAGGTACATATATGAAAATATCACTTTCGTCTTTAGCTCCTCCCCATATGTCAAATGTCTGGTCCCTTTTACACTGCCTCACTATTCCCTCACCCTCCACCACGATCTCTCCTAATACATCCTCACATTCATTATGGAAGCATATAATACTGATGTTTTTTCTGAGCTCCTACTGTACCTACTTCAGACAACAAGTAAATGCTTTAAATAATAGTATCATTATAAGTTTTCTTTTTTGGTCTTTCAATAGAAAATTATAATCCAAGGAGAAATGTCTGCTGTTTGTATTTTTATATATCTTGTCTAAGTTATTTGACATTACTATATGATGTCTAAAAACTGTCATATAAGGGACTCGAAAAAACTTAATTCCAAACAAGAGGAGCCTCAGTAAACAAACAGCTGGACAACGTTGGACTATCACTAAGAGCTTCCATACATTATACATAAGTAACAGGTATACTTATACACACAAAATGTTTATTTATTTATATATTTATTTTTTTTATTATATTTATTTTTGAGACGCAGAGAAAGAGAGAGAAAGAGAGAGAGAAAGAGAGCATGAGTGGGAGAGGGGCAGAAACAGAGAGGGAGACACAGAATCTGAAGCAGGCTCCAGGCTCTGAGCTGTCATCCCAGAGCCCGACACGGGGCTCAAACCCACGAACCATGAGATCATGACCTGAACCAAAGTCGGACACTCAACCAACTGAGCCCCCCAAGCGCCCCAGAAAATGCTTATTTTTTGAAATTTATAAAGGGAAGACAGCTACATTCATGACTTTTCTCAAATAACTTCCTAAGCAAGTATGTTCGTTGTAATAACCACATAGATTACACTTTTCAGGTTTGTTATAGCAGCAATTAGTGTAGAAAAAATAAAAGATACTAGATGCAGTCTTTTATTGTTCATTATATAAAGTCCATTTTTCTTTGAGCATAAAGGATATTGTTTGTATCAGCATTTATTTTTACGGTTCAATGAGGGATGGTTTTTCTGTTAAGATCCCTAGGGCTTTGTAGCTGACACACATTACTTCCGTGACTTCCACAATTTGAAGAATTCCCCAAAGAACTATGGCTCATCATTTTATACTGCATTATGTATAAATTGAAAATGTTTTGTTTTAGATACAGTGCTAATGAAATGAATAATTTACTTGCATAAAACTACTATAGGATAATGATATATCTGAGAGGTCCATATTGTGAAAAAGTTCCATTCAAGTTGAACTTATTAAATAAAGCCACATTTTGCTGTGAATTTCATTTCTGAAGTCAGAGGGCCCTAGAACAGCTGAAACATAGATATATTTTATATTTAAATGGTTATATTGTAAGCCACTGAACACAAACATAGAGCAAATGATGTATTTCAAGATAGGGGAATTAGTGTGTCATAAATTTTAATATGAAGAAAAGGCTTTCATTTGTTCCTCCAACCAATGATAAGAATAGATGTACATTGTGTAATAGTTAATTCAATTTCCTACTAATTAATTCCCTTGTCCCCAGTCTACTGCTTCATCCATTAACATCTATGATTAACAGTTGAAGAAATATAAGATAATTATGTAAGTCTGTATTTAACAAGGATTTAAGTTTATCCAATCCTTTTAATTTTAGGACTAAACAAAGATGCTTTGTTTGAGCTTAGATTTTTTTCACCCAAAATTAAAAAGACATCTCCTTAGGTTCAACTGTTAAAATGCAGACCTGTATGAGTTGTTTCTTCCCCCAGAATTAAGTCAGTCATTTATGAAAGTGAGTGATTATGATAAATCATTAGCATAATCTTATTATTTCCCTCAACACTAGGAGGGTAACCACAGAGTATGGACAGTAAAGGACACAGAATTCTCCACCAAGATACCAGTAGTGAAAGATCAAGGGACCAAGAGAGTCTTCAGCTGGTGGTGAGAACAAAGTAAAATGGCTTATCATGAGGCCCAAGATGACATCAAACAAAATGTTGCTGGAAGGAGTTTGAGAGACTAAAACATAGGAAGGTCCTAAAAATCATGAATTTATTGAAGAGATTTGTAAGCACAGGCAGAAAATAAAACGTAAAAAAATGGTTACTAAAAGGGTAGGCAGGGCACCTTTGAGACCCTTAAGGTCCCAAGACTGAAGAAACATGTATTTGTTGAAGGACTAATAGTAAAGATGAGGGGGTGACCATGGAAGCTGAAGAGAAGCAAACATTTTGGGATCAGGATGCTTGGGCATATCCTGAAGTAGCAGTTAAGTTTTATAAGTTAGATTTCTTTTTACATTTATAATAAAATAGTGTCTTCTTTGCAAACTTTGAACATTACAAGATAAGAGACAATGACTCTTCATCATTCTGTGAGCATCTGGCCATTTCTTACTGTCTGATGAGTTCTTCTTTTCTTGTTTTGATGATCTGACAGGATATGCATTAGGCCAAAGTACAAATAAAGTCGTTATCAATCTGTATGTGTGGTGGCAGATGTCTGTATCCTCACTATTTCTGCAGTTTTAAATGGCAATCAAACATGCATTTTTTAAAAAACGTTTTCCGATCTGAAGGTGACAGTGTAAAATTTCAATCTTGAAAAAGTGACAGGGTTTTCTAATGAGATACACGCATCTGCAAATGAAATAAATCTACCACATTCGGGCCTTTTATAGTTTTGTGGAAACAGTTGTAGGACATGAAATTTCCAAAATGAAACCCAGCATCTCAGTTAATTAGGAAGGATATAAAATGAACTCTTGAAAACCAACAAAAGATGCTACATCAATAATTTACAGTTTTGAAGGAAAAAGAAGCAGTGTTTAAGAAAAGAAATGTTAGGGGGAAATGCTAATAAACATTAACATGAAAATTAATGAGTATCCATAAATTGCTAAATATAAATTTATATTGAGAAAATAATGTGATTATTTTATAGAACATAATAATTATTCTGCCATGCAAGAACTATATATTCCAGGATAAAATTTTCAATTGTAGTTAAAATCCTCAATACAGAGATTGTACTCTAATAATTTACTCTTATACTCATCACATTTCTAAAGCTTGTTAACATCCATTATATCAGCTGTTGCTATGCTTTTATTAGTAATAATGGAAGTATAAAATAAAACATAAGCACAAAGTTTGTGGCAAATATAAAAAAAAATATTTATATTTGTGGGCATGTATTTAAAAAGATTGTGGGGTGTGATCATTATGTTACTCCTAAATCCACACTTTTCTTATGACTGCGAGTTCTGCTATTTCTTCCTTCTTATTGTATAACTATTCAGCCTCTTTTATCCAAAAAAGGCCCATACCTCTCATTACTTAAATCCAATGTGAAAAGCTTCCCAGGAGATTTCTACCTTGACATTTCCCATAGGGGAGAACATCATGACTCCCAATCTACATTTTCCCAAGGAGATAAAGAGCATGAATAAGTGAACTGGTACAAAAATAAAATGATAATGATTAATTCCTCATCTTGCAAAAATATACTTCACATATTTAATATTGTGATTCCAGTAATGTCTAGGCATCCTAGTTGTAATAAATAACATGAAATCTACTAATAAGTATATTTTGTAAACACTAAGATAATACAGCATATTTACAAACTTCTCAAACTGAATATTTTCCTATACGTATTTTCCAGAGCTACATTTCCCCAAAAAACTTTTGCAATGCTTAGAACAGTGCCTGGCAGAAGACGCCCACTATAAATGTTTGTTAAATAAAACATAACAACCATCTGCCATTTGAATTATTTTTTCAAGCAGGCCTATTTGTTTCATATCCAAATATTAATATATGGATTTAGACAATCTTATAGACAGCAAAATGAGGGGTTATTGGCTACTTCTCAAGCAAAACCACCTGGACCTGAAATTCCCCCAACATATAATATACATAAATTTGATTTTGTAACATTCACTTGGATAGTTACAGTAAATATATATATATATATATATATATATATATATATATATATCCAATTCAGCAAATATTTATCAAAGACCTGCTGTATTTGAAATATTTTACTGGTAATTTCAAAGGATACACAGCTGAATAGGATGAAATGCCCTTTAGAGTACAGTATACTAATAATTATCTTGTTGGAATTCATAATGAAGTGGTGTTTTAAAAATATTTTAAATTATAAAGAAATTCATTATTATAAAGCTTAATTGAATATTTTTATCTTCCTTAGATCAACCTATGTATAAATCAATCTGCCTACCCACTTGTCAATCTACCTACATATATCTAGTTATCTATGAAAGGAGGAAAAATCACCTGAAAAAAGTGTCAAGCAGGGGAATAAGAAATTTATTCAGAATTTGTGGTTCTAAGCATGGTGCAATATTTAAATCCTTTGCTCCTCTAAATCAAGTAGTGTGTCAAGCTCTCACAGAAAATAAAAGTTCAGTTACTGCCAAAATTAGACACAGTTAATTATTAAAAGTGACAACCAACATCTTCAAGTGCCATCCATTATTTAAGAAGGTTTCCAATTGAGGAGTACTTTGATTCTAATAGAAAACTTCTTTGATGTTTGCACATTGCTTCACAGGAAAAGAAACCAATATAACAGTCACAGTAACAATTCCCTTCAGAAAGTAATACTGTGGATAAAAGAGCCAATATCCAGGGCCTTACCCATGGGTAATTGGTGAAATGGAGAAAATATGCCTAGAGTACCACAGTCTCCCTGCAGTCCCTCTGCTGTCTATCCATTGCCTTTCTACTTCCTTGTTCCCCTCCCTTTGCTCTCAACAGTATTCTTGCAACTTCTATGGTTCTTGGTTTAAACTTTAATTACCACATTAATTAAAATTACACAGAGTTTTAGATTGCTGCCAACTGTTTTTCCATGCCTTTATGTTATTTGATCCTACAATGTAAGTACTACCACATTTTTAAGTCATTAGCTAATTTAAAGCCACTGTATTTGAGACCACTTCTTTCTGATTCCAAATAGGATCAGAACTGCTTACATGTGGAATAGATGGATAAAGTGTTCACTTTTAAATGAGGCAGGCAAGGCTTCCATAGCCTGCATTAAAGAACTTTACCCCTTCTAATATATCCAGGTCTGTGATCCATTAGTCCTCACTAAAATATGCTTACAAACAATCATAATTTTGTACAGAACTTATATGTGGCCTGGCAGCTAAGTATCTTAATTCCTCATTTCAAATTAGAACTCCTGATCTAGGAATTTATTTATTTTGTTTTTATCTGCAAGTTAACATTATATGGTCTTTGCTAATTTTACTCAGGTTGTAATACCCATATGGTATATCAACTATGTTGGGTCAAAGACTAGTATCTGAAGCAAATGAAAGGATGGCACCATACCTTGTAGAGGTTATTTAAAGGTCTTGGTATGTACCATATTTAAAAATCTAATTGTACTCATTAGTTCTAGTTAGAATTATATATCTTCTGTTTTGATCACATTGTGCTAAAAATATTTCTTATATTACCCTTCCAATCCAAACTGGCCAGTCATACAGAGGGCACAAAGTCTAGAGCCAGACTGCCCACATATGAATACTGGCTCTCTAATGGATTAGTTCTGTGACCTTGAGGTAGTTACTCAACCACATTGTGGCACAATTTCCCCATCCATAACATGGGACTACTGCACAATATCTATCTCATAAGAATAATGTGACAATGAAAAAGGTAATGTATGTAAAACACTTTAAACCATACCTGCTATGCAATATTCCCCAAATAAGCATTAGTTTTTATTATGTTTCCCACTTTTATAGGATAACTGTAATAATGTATAATATATTGGTGGTATATGTCATATGAGTGATATATACTAATGTTATAGCTTTTGTTTTAATAAGAGGTTCTGAAAATCAATATCTAAGCCGTAAGAAGGATGTCAAAGGTAGCCATTTCCAGAATTCAGGCAGGATTATACCAGAAATGTCAGTCTTAAGGAAATCACGTTGAGTCAGGAATTGCCATTCTCTAAACTTACAATTGTTCAGTTTATGCTCAACAGTTTCTGTCTTTCCCTTATAACGAGATGTTTAGACCTCATATGTGAGAAAAAAAACTGCATTGCTTCTATCTATGCTCCTTGAACAAATTTATCTCCAAGGATCACTAAAATTGTTCATATAGATTTTTTAACACTACCATCAATTTATGAGTTATAATTGGTATAAAATTCTTCTGTATTGGATTTCAATAGTTTGCAAAATTTCTAAAAATATTTGAGATCAACGTAATATTACTCACTCTTTATTTTACCAAGATAGAATTTTTAAAGAAGGATATGAAGTCTGAAATAATAAAGGATAAGTAATTTTTATGCCACAGAGTTAAAAAACTATATGGAAGCATTAAAAAAACTACCAAGATATAAACCACAGTAGGAACCAGTTTTATAAGATATGAGATGGTCAAAGGATAATAGTCATAAGATAAAAACTTGCATGTTAATGAAAAAAGACAAAAACAAAAATGAATTTAGACAAACCTATCAATGAGAAATTAAAGAATACATACAAGAAACATATGAAAGGTATCCAATCTTACTAATTATCATATACCAACTAAATTATAATGCAGTATCATATCTCAGTGACACTGAAAAATTCTTTTGTTTTTAAATTATATGTTAACATACCAGAAATCTTCATGTTTATCCTTTCTATAAAGTTATTATTTATTTTTACTACATCCAGACCAAGGTAGTGGAGATGCTTCCGTTTACAGCACATTTAAAGGCATCACGTTCCCCCCCTCCCTCAGATAAGAAACAAGAAAAGTACACCTGTTTTACCACTGCTATTCAACATTGCACTGGATGTTGTACCCAAAACAAAGAAGCAAGAAATAAAAGGTGTCCAAATTGGAAAGGAAGAAATAAAACAATCTCCTTTTTTTTTTTTAGACCTGACCCTAAATACAGTGAATCACAAAGAATCCATCCAAAAACACTAGGGGAGCAGTTGTTAAATAAGTCAGGAGCTGGCTGATCCTGAAACCCAGACTGTGAACTATGGAATTCCTGGTGAGAGAGGAGCATGAAGAAGTAGCCTTAGTAGTTAAAAGAAAGTTTAAAAAGCAGATTATGGTAACATAAATCCACTTGTGATTAGAGGGCAGGGGAAAGAAGGGATGATATAAACACACTGAGGAGAACATTTTATGTAGAGCAATAAGCTTATTTAGCAGACTGAAAAATAATGTTGAAAACAAGAAAATCTGGGATGATAAACAAGTGAATTTGGATTTCATTCTGTAAACAGAGAAAGATTGGGGACATGGGAATACTTCTATTATTAACTTTTGTATTAAAGGTAATGGTATATACACAATACAACCATCTATGACGTGAGTGGTCATTGAAATATACAAACTGATCAGATCCCAAATGTAAACAATTCTTATTATCCCTTTAGGTAGTAGCCTGCATTATGTGTAGCCCTGTCATATATTTTAAATGCTTGTTTTAACTTTAAATATGTTTGAGGAATTCAACTATTTAAGTTTATGCCAGATGAATTAAGCAAAACATTTTTTTTAGAATATTACCTCAATTGTGTAATATTGCCTTTGACTATTATAATATTCCTTGCCTGAAGGATTATATTGTGATTTTTTTTTTACAAATGGTAATGCCTCTATACAAATATGTGTCCATTATGCAGGAGTGCATATCTGTTACCCAGGGTGAAGGACAGGTTGATACAAGCATTTCACAGTTGTGTTTTAGATGAGAACCTAATAATAACTGTCTCTGCACAGAGTTCAAAGTGCAAGGAAAGTTAGTTGTGTTAATACCACTGAGCACCCCCATTTTTATAACCCAAATTAAAATGACAGTTGAAAAATTTTTCTATTTATTGCTTCAACCCAAAATGGCCTTATTTTAGCAAGTCAGACAGAGATCCTCATAAAGTAAGAGAAGAATCATTATACTAATTGGATGCTTATTAAAATCCCCAGATTTAATTACAAATTCCACAGATGTATGGCTATGCATTTTTACTTAAGTGGTGACATGTAAGTGGTTAAAAAGGAGCCACAGGGATAATCTTCCACCGATGCTAGTAATCTCCAAAGGCCTTGTAGGAGAGACTAATTTGTCACCAAACTCATTTTTCCTTCCTCTCAGGCACATTTCTTCACTGTCCTTATTAGTAGGTATGGTCATGTGACTATATTCTGGCCAATCAAATGTGGGAAAAAGAGGTACTTACTTCTTGGCCTGGCCCTTAACTATCTCCTAATGCAGTCCTCCTATTGCTCTTTGCTTATTGCCTAGTAAAATGAACACACCTTACAGGTATTAGATAAGGATACTGTAGACAAGAAAAGTATGCTGGATCCTAGCACAGCTCTGTAGAGCACAGTACAACACCCGCTCCAGTGTAATAAATAAATATTTATTAAAGTCACTGAAATTATGGGGTTGGTTTTATAGTACTTAGCCTGTCCTGACCAACACAATCCTGCAAAGTACAAGGTGCATCTTTTTTTTTAATCACTATTTTCCCTGAATCTAGATGTATACCCTGGATTTAAGGAAATTCTTGAAGTTTAGTTTAAAATTATGGCTAATCCTTTAATCTTAAATCTGCTGTTAGTGTGAAGGTGGGATGGGCAATTTCTAAGTTTCCTTCCAAAACCTTCTGTGACATTCTATGAGTTTAGAATTCTAATTACTATTATTATTATTATTTTTTGGTGGGAACTCTTCTATGGATGCTTTCTAAGCATATTTTATTTCTTTCTTTAGCATAGATGTCATCCTGCATGTATCAGATATTTATTTAAATTCTATAAACACCCATGCTCAATTTCACAGTTTAATACAGAACAGATTGAACACTAGAATGTAAAAATGAAAAATAAATACTATAACATAATATCCCTTCTTGGGGCTCCTGGGTGGCTCAGTTGCTTAAGTGTCTGACTCTTGATTTTGGTTCAGGTCATGATCTCACAGGTTGTGCTGGCATCTTGGAGCCTGCTTGGGATTCTCTCCCTCCTTCTCTCTCTCTGCCCCTCCCCCACTAGTATGCACACTTGTGTGGTCTCTCTCTCTCTCTCTCTCTCTCTCGAAATAAATAAAAACATAAACTTTAAAAAAATTAAATATTTCAAGAAAAACACATGATATCTCTTCCTGCTTAAAAGGTCCACATAAACAAAACCTCTATTACATAATAGAAATAAATATAAACAGAATCAAATCCTGCAGCATGGACGTTTTATTCCCTTATTTTCAAAATAACAGTTATCAATTTAGATAATTGATTATAAGTTATTTAGAAACATAATCAATTATCAAGCTATCATGCTCAGCAGAATTTTAAAGAACTGAGAAATGGGAACCACACATCAGGTATGATGCGTGTATTTCTTATTCCACTCTATTGCATTAACCTTTAAAAATAGAAAAATAAAAATAATGATTATAAGAAAATATTCAAATTATTTCACTTTCCCCATACTTTGATAAAAGAAAATCACACTTGATATGGCTATCATAAAATCAAAATTTACTTAATTTCAACTTCAAGTAGAATTTTAGGAAGAATTAGATTTGTAATAGTGTTAGCAAGATATATCCTCTTTTTGCTCTTTTACAGATTTCTATTTCAAAATTCCCCAAAAAACATATGAATATTTTGCTAAGCACCAACTCATATTTTGTATCCATAACACTTTTTTGTTGCTTCTATAAGGCTTAATTTTTTAAAAGACATTTAATCTTCAGAGATGGAGTTTTTGAGATAGGAATAGTTTAGCTCACTTTATAACTGCAATTAGAATATTAGTAAAGTTACTAGAGAGGATTAGTAAAAGCAATTCCAGGAAACACTCAGTCATGTATATTAAACGTAATACATGCAGGGGCTCCTGGGTGGCTCAGTCAGCTGAGTGTTCGACTCTTGATTTGGGCTCAGGTCATGATCCTAGAATCCTAGTATCCAGACCCATGTTGGGTTCCATGCTGAGCACGAAGCCTATATGAGATTCATTCTCTCTCTCTCTCTCTCTCTCTTTCTCTCTCTCTGCCCCTCTCCCCTGCTCACACATTGTCTCTCTAAAATAAAAAAATAAAATTAACATTAATATATATGTTATGTATGCTAATATATACACATTGTGTGCTAAATGTATGTTAAATTAATGTTAAGGATTTTAAAGTGAATGCCTAAAAAAGGTTCATGTAAAGGAATATTAAGACTCAACACAATCACTTCTAATTTACAGGCCTACCTTGTTTTATTGCATTGCACATTACTATGTTTTACAGATAATGAATTTTTCATAAATTGAAGGTTTGTGGCAAACCTGTGTCAGCACCATTTTTTCCAATAGCATTTCCTCATTTTGTGTCTATCACATTTTGGTAATACTCACAATGTTTCATTTTTTTTTCATTATTATTATATTTGTTAGGTGATATGTGATCTTTGATTCTCCCATTTAATTGTTTTGACGCATCATAAACCATTCCTGTATAAGACAACAAACTTCATGTATTTTGTGTTCTGAATACTCTACTTACCAGCTGTTCCATCTCTCCTCCTTAGTCCTCTCTCTTCCTTAGGACACAGCAATATTGAAATTATGCCAATTAATAGTCGTTCAATGGCCTGTAAGTGTTCAAATGAAAAGAAGAGTTGCACAACTCTCACTTTAAATCAAAAGATAGAAATGATGAAGCTTAGTGAGAAAGGAACATCAAAAGTCAAGATAAGCCAAAAGCTAGTCCTGTTGTGCCAAATAGGTAGCCAAGTTGTGAATGCCAAGGGAAACTTCTGAGAAAATTAAAAGTGTATCCAGTGAATACATGAATGATAAGAAAGGAAAACAGCCTTATTGCTGATATGTAGAAAGTTGTAATGGTCTACACAGAAGATCAAACAGCCACAACGTTCCCATAAGCAAAGCCTAATCCAGAGCAAGGCCCCATCTCCCTTGAATTCCATGAAGACTGCCAGAGGTGAGGAAGCTGCAGAAGAAAAGTCTGAAGCTAACAGAGGTTGGTTCACAAGGTTTAAGGAAAGACATCATCTCTATGACATAAAAGTGCAAGGTTAAGAGGCAATTGCTGATGTAGAAGCTGTAGCATGTTATCCAGAAGATCTAGCTAAGATAATTAACTAAGGTGACTATACTAAAATGGACATTTTCAAAGCAGACCAACAGCCTTGTATTGGGACAACATGCCATATAGAATTTTCTTATGTAGAAAGGAGAAATCTGGCTTTTAAGCTTCAAAAAAACAGGCTCACTCTCTTGCTGTTGGCTAATGCAGCTGGTGACTTTAAGTTCAAGCCAATGGTCATTCACCATTCTGAAAATCCTAGGGCCCTTCAGAATTATGCTAAGTTCATTCTGCCTGTCCTCTATAACTGGAACACTAGATGACGGCACATCTGTTTACAACATGGTTTACTATTTGAAGCCCACTGTTGAGACCTAAGGCTCAGAAAAAAAAAGATTCATTTCCAAAATATTACTGTTGTTGACAATGCACCTGATAACCCAAGAGATCACACATCACACAATGAGATTCATGTTATTTTCAGGCTTGCTAACACAACATCCATCTGTAGCCCATGGATCAAGGAATAATTATGATCTTCAAGTCTTACTGAAGAAATATATTTAATAGAATATAGTGATGGATAGTGATTCCTCTGATGGATCTAGGCAAAGCAAGGTGAAAATCTTCTGGGCAAGATACACCATTAAGATGTCATTAAGAACATTCATATTTAATAAAAGGGATTGAAATAGCATCATTTTTGAGAGAGAAAGGGTGTGTGTGCATGTGTGCGTGCGAGTGCGCGCACACACATGCATGCAAGCATGCGGGAGGGGCAGAGGGAAAGGAGTGACAGAATGTTAAGGAGGCTCCAAGCCTAGTGCAGAGCTGGACATGGGGGCTCAATCTCATAACCATGAGATCATGACCTGAGCCAAAATCAAGAGTCAAATGCTTAACCGACTGAGCCATCCAGACACCCCAAAATAGCATCATTAACAGGAGTTTGGAAGAAGTTGATTCCAACCATCAACTTGAAGGGTTTGACTTGGAAAAGGGATGATTCGGAGGATTTCAACACTTCAGTAGAGAAAGTAACTGCACATGTGGTGGAAACAGCAAGAGATCTAGAATTAGAAGTGGAGACTGAAGATGTTACTGAATTGCTGCAAGCTCATGATAAAACTTGAGCAGATGAAGAATTGCTTCCTATGGATGAGCAAAGAAAGTGGTTTCTTGAGAGAATCTATTCTTGGTGAAGATGCTGTGAAGATTGTTAAAATGACAGCAAAAGATTTAGAATATTACACGGACTTAGTTGATAAAACAGTAGCCAGGTTTGAGGGGACTTACTTCAATTGTGGTGGGAGTTCTAATGTGGTAAAATGGTATAGAGAAATCATTAGTGAAAAGGAAGGTCAATCGATGCAACAAATTCAATTGTTGTCCTGTTTTAAGAAATTGCCACAGACACCTTAACCTCAGCAACTGCTACCCTGATCAGTCAGCAGCCATCAACATCAAAGCAAGACCCTCTACCAACAAAAAGATTATGTTTCACTGAGAGCTCAGATGATGGAAATTTTTAGCAATGATGCATTTTTTAGTTAAAGTATGTACATTATTTGTTTTAGACGTAATGCTATTGCACACTTAAGACTACAGTATAGTAAAAGCACAACCTTTAAATGTACTGGGAAGCCAAAAATTCATTTGACTCATTTTATTGCAATATTCACTTCATTGCAATGGTCCTGAGCCAAACCCACAATATTCCAAGGTTTGTCTCTATGTGTAAAGGCTAGTCATGCTTAATGAAAGAGTAAATATAACAAACACAACGGAAATATAAAGGATTATGGGGAATACTATGAAAAATTATATGCCAACAAATTGGCAACAAAAACAGATACATTCCTAGAAGTATATAATCTTGTAAAACTGAATCAGAAAGCAATAGAAAATTCAAAAAGACTAGCAGAGAAATTGAATCAGTAATCAAAAACTCCCAAACTCATAGGTGAGTTCTACCAAACGTTCAAAGAAGAGTTAATACTTGTACTTCTCAAACTATTCAAAAAATAAAAGGAAGGAAACTTCCAAATTCATTCTACAAGGCTTAGCATCATTACCTGTATACCAAAACCAGACCAAAACAAAAACGAAAACAAAAACAAAAAAACTGTAAAAAAAGAAGAAAAGAAAAAAAGAAGAAGAAGAAGAAAGAAACCTATAGGCCAACATCCCTGATGAACTTAGATCCAAAAATCTTCAGCAAACTATTGGCGAACCAAATTCAACAATGCATTAAAAGGAGCACTCACCATGATCAAGTGGGATTTATTCCAGGGATGAAAGAAACGTTCAACATTCCCAAATCAATCCATGTTACACATCACATTAAAAAAGAAGAAAGATAAAAATAATATGATTGTTTCAATAGATGTAGAAAAGCATTTGAGAAAATACAACATCTGTTCATGATAAATCTTTCAACAAAATGGGTTATGAAACATACCACACACAATAAAGGCCATCTATAAAAAACCCACAGCTAATATCTTAATGGTGATTAACCGAAAGCTTTTGCTCTAAGATCAGGAACAAGGACACACACTCTTGCCACTTTTATTCAACATAGTACCTTTTATTCAATTTTTATTCAACATAGTTCTAGCTGCAGCAATCAGATAAGAAAAATAAAGAAAAATCATCCAAATTGATAAGAAAGAAGTAAAACTGTCACTGTTTGCAGATGACATGTTATGTTCAAAAGCCCCCAAGGACTACACAAAAGAACGAATGAATTCAGTAACATTGCAGGATACAAAATTAACACACAGAAATCTGTTGTGTTTTTATGCAGTAATGACAAAGTGGTAGAAAGAATCATTAAGAAACTGTCCCACTTATAACTGCACCAAAAATAATAAAATATCTAAAAGTAAATGTAACCAAGTAGGTGAAAGATCTATACTCTGAAAATTATAAGACACTGTCGAAAGAAATTTAAGATGATACAAACAAATGAAAAGATATATCATGCCCATGGATTAGAAGAATATTGTTAAAATGTCCATAATATTCAAACCTATTTACAGATTCATTGCAATATCTATCAAAATATTAATAGTATTTTTTCAAGAACTAGAACAAATAACCCCTTATTTTTTTATGGAATCACAAAGACCCTGAAGAGCCAGAACAATCTTGGAAAAAAACAAAACAAAACAAAAAAAAAACCCTGATATCACAATCCCAAATTTAAAGACACACTTCCAAACTGTAGAAATCAAAATAAGATGGTATTGACACAAAAAACAGACACATAGGTCAATGGAACAGGATGGGAAGCCCAGAAATAAATACACACTTATATAGTCAATTAATTTATGACAAAAGAGGCAGGAATATGGGGAAAAGAGGGTCTTTTCAATAAATGTTATTAGAAAAAAATAGCTATTGGAAAAAAGCTATTGGAAAAAATTTTAAATTATAAAAGTGCTTTTAAAAAGATAGTAACAAAGCTTCTTAAGAAATTACATGAAATATCCTTCACCAGGATCAAGAGATCAACATTGAGACACTGATTTAGAAAAGTTTATCAAAAACTTACGAGTTAAATATGATGAAGTCTACCAACGAATAATCAGTTTATTGAAAAAGACAAAAGATGTGACTGGTTTAGTCAACTGAGCAAGATAAAGGCATTCTAGATACAATCAAATGTGTGTTAAGAACATCCCTGAACTAAAAGGTAAATTGCCCTCTTTGCAATTATAATTTTGTGGTCCGAATGCATATATTGTTCATAAAGTGTGGCTACTTCAAGGCCAAATCCACTATATTTACAGAAAATATCAAAGGATTTTTTTGAAACCAAGAAGCCACAGATCTCCTTATTTAAGATAAAATCAGTTCACTGTGTGAGCAGGATGTGATACAGAGAAATGTTCTATAATGAGTTACTGCAATGCTCTCATTGTCCAACTCTAGCTATTAAATTTAATGATTTTGCCAGGTCAGATAACTTTTGCCACACACCAAAGATCCTTCTCCCTGTACACTTTCTACTTAGTGGAGATAAATTCAAGTTAGGCTAAGTAAAGAGAACTATATATGGAAATGACATAATGTCTTCTTTTATTCATTCATTCATTCAACAAATATTTCTAGAATAACTACTATATGCCAGATACTATTCCAGGTGTACTGAATAGGGCAAGGTTACTATTTCCATTAAGATTACAGAGAACTGCACAATGGAAAAATAAACAAAAAATATTTAAATAATGCCAAATAGTTCTGTGAGGGAACCAAATAGTTGTGTAGAGCAACAGCATGCAAAGAGTGGAGTGTAAACTATTAGATGATAAAGCAAGGGAACGCCATATTTGAGCTGAATCTGAATGAAATGAGGAAGTAAACCAGGCAAAGATCGATGGAAAGGGAGATTCCATAAGAGCAAAAGGGAGGATCATGAACTCAGAAACTAATTTGGTTGAGTAAGTCCTTCCACCTGTCAACCCTAAATTGACATGGCTACTAAGGAAATTGCTTTTAATATACTTGATAAAATTTACAAGAGGCTTTTACTACTCATTTTAACTATTCTGCTTGATTATCCTTGATTCTCTGCTTGATTCTCCTTTCAAGATAAAGTGTTAGTATCAGGACTAATTTCACAATATCTAAGTACATAATAAATCTAACTGGTCAACAAATAGGCAATGTCTATGAAAGTAGTATTACTGAAAGAATTGTTTGCAATAAATAGATACATAATTCTTAGCATGCAACCACAAATTAAAAAAATAAAACAAACTTAAGAGACTTTAATTCCTATTATATGCATTGCTTAATATTTTTTTATATAAGAGGAAATTATTTATAACCGATAGGTAACTGAAATTTTAGCTGCTTTTATTTTTTGTTATTTATTTTATTTTATTTTATTTTATTTTATTTTATTTTATTTTGAGAAGAAGGGACAGAGCACAAATGGGGATGGGCAGAGAGAGAGGGAGAGACAGAATCCCAAGCAGGCTCCACGCTGTCCGCACAGATCCTGATGTGGAGCTCTATCTCACAAACCATGAGACCATGATCTAAGCTGAAATCAAGAGTCAGATGCTCAACTGACTAAGACACCCAGGTGGCCCTTACTTGTTTTTAATATTCTATGTATAGTTCAAAAAATTCTCTTAAAATCCAGTATACACACAACAGTATTCCTACTACACTGTTATATAATTCTGAACCATGATTTCATCTAGGACAAATGAGAGTTATTTTAATTCTATTGCCGTCACAGCACCCACAACATACCCACCGTACGATTTTTAGAAATTCAAAGTAGGATTACTCCAACAGCATCTTTACTGGTCAGCTGCATATGATCTATGTGAGGTCCCCAGAGACCCCCTTTCAAGGTTTTATAGTTATGGCCAGCATATATGGCTATAATAAACTGTCGATGATGTAATATAATCCTATGTGTTATTAAAAATGTAAATGTTCAATTTGCAAAAATATTATAAGGCAGGAAAGATCCTAATTAGATTTTGCTTCAAACTCTTCACCTCTGATTCAAATGTAATGACAAGTAATATGGAATCAAGACAGAATAAATGCTTGATTTTTCTTTGAGCTCCATATAGGACGAGGGTTCTTAAAAGATAAGGAAATGGTTAGAAATACATCTCTGTGGTCACATGTACTTTGATAAACATTACCCTGCAGTGTTTCAGGTCTCAAATTCAAGAGGCCAAGCATTTAAATAAAATAAATGAATCTGTAATGCATCACTGAAGTCAAAACACATGAACTGACTTTGAGAGTTGGAGGCTACATTTTATTAACATAATTTTCAAACAACCTACCATATTGAGAATATGTAACAAAAGCAGAAACTGTATCACCTGTAGAATTATATTCTCTCATATTTTCTCAGCTGCTAAAAGTTTCAATTCAAAGTTCAATATTCTGCCTATTAGCAACATTTTATTAAGTCTATAATTAGTGATTCTAGTTTTCCTCAAGGGACATTTCATTTCTAATTTGAAACAACTACTACTGAAGAAAGCTTCTCAATATATCTAAAAACATATTTTTTATTTCAAAATGTTTACAAGTTTTATACGGTCCCCATAAATGCTTTCTGCTAACACCACAAAGAGCCATGGACATAGGGCAGAAGCTATCACTAAAATATTCTTTTTCACTTATGAAATTCTTGGCCTTAAAGAAATAATAAAGGAATCTAAATTTTGCAAGACATTAATGATAATAAGAGACATCTCTAAAACCCCACAGAATCAACTGGAAAGAGCATCTCTTGACCATGAAAGTCATTTAAAGGAACAATTAAGTTATGGTCTGAAGTCTGGTGTTCTGTCACAAATTTATAATGTCTGGGTTCAACCTGTACTTTTAGCAATGTGGGAATATTATAAAGAAGGTGAGATGCACATTGTCGCTTTGAAACAGAAATAAATTTGGAGTGCCTGGGCAGCTCAGTCAGTTAAGTGTCTGACTATGCCTCAGGTCATGGTCTCATGGTGTGTGAGTTCGAGCCCTGCATCAAGCTCTGTGGTATCAGCACAGAGTCAGCTTCAGATCCTGTGTCGCACCATCTCTCTGCCCCTCCCCTGTTCATATTCTCTCTCTCTAAAGCAAACATTAAAAAAAAATTTAAATAACAGATTCTCAGTTTTGTGGTTTCACAGTCACGTTTGTGGTGTATATTTTTTTCCACAGTACCCCAGAAACAAAATCTAGTAGTTCAGTGTAATCAGTAGTTAAATCCAAACAACATCACATCACAAATAATTATGGACTAACACTTACTAGACATTTAAAAAAATAATGCACACAAATGAAAGAAAAAATAATACATTTTACTTTGTTCTTAACCACACTCACTAATAGTATATATGTGCAACATTTTAAATATTGAATCTGATTAGACATCACCACCCTTATACCCTTTCCACATAAATATTCCCATGGTATTTGCTTTCTTTCCCAAGAATGACTAAAAACTCAACTTCTCAAAACTAACATTATCAAAAGGAATTATTGTGTCTAATATTAAATCCGTGAACTACCTGGATGTAGTAGCTCATGTGATGTCTAAATGATTCCAGAATTGTTTATAATAGCTTAATCATTCCATTTGTCTTCCTTCAATTTCCAGTTCATTTTATCTTAGTCCATTATTTGTATAAATATAGACTAACTGTCCTTTGTCTTCGATATTAAAGCTGTCATATAGCTTAAGATCATTTTTGTCTCTTTCCAAACTAAATGACCCTATTTCCCTTTAATCTTCACTCACAGGTTCCACTTTTCATTCTTTTAATTATTTCTGTTTTTTTTTCTTTCTTTAGACTATCTTCAATATCACTGAATATCTTCAAGCAATTGATCCTCAAAGAGAATCCATTAGATATAACAGTAAAATTACAGAATGCAGCTTTATGAGATTAAATGAGGAATTAGATATGGAAGACTTCTGTAAGCCAATAAGATGTTTTACCATTTGCACAGATTATAAATATGAATAATTCCTATGTTAAGATATTTTGTTTAGAATGTAAGCATATGGGAAATTTTTGGAGGATCTCCTATTAGGAGTATAGTTATGAAAACTCTTGTTTTGTAAATATCAACAATAAAAATATAGTATAGTAAATTTAAAAATATATCAATAAGACATTCTTGTTGGCTTTTTGCAAAAGTGACTTAACTATCTAATACATTTCTTACAGACTCATTTTAGATTCATAAAAAAAATACCAAGTGGCACTCTTCTTTATACTTCAGGCATGTTTCTCAGGAAATCTTATATTGGTTTTCTAACTACAGTATATTTATTCCTCAGGAAAAAAGAAAAAAAAACTGCTTTTAAAATATATTTAGGAGTCAAATTTCCAACTTACTCTAACGCACAGAGATGGAGTTTTTTATCAATGAATATGTAGATTTTGAAGCATCAACTAACATTCCAATATTAACAGTGCAAAGATCAAAGACAGCAAACTTTGATATATAAATGTGATCAACATTTTAGGAAGCAACTGTATAACAAGGGTAGAATCAGAAAACCAGGAGACTGCAAGCCAGATAGTACGGAACTATAACATAGACTTAGAAAGCAAAGTTTGTTTCCACTAGATTAAAAATATTCCTATTTAAATTAATAGTAAATTTGTATGCATTAGAACTTTGCCCAAAAAAACTTCATGTCTGGGGAAGTATTACCATATTAGCTGTTCAAATATAAGGAATTCTTGAGGTGTCTGGGTGGCTCAGTTGGTTAAGCCTCCAATTCTTGGTTTCGGCTTAGGTAATTATCTCATAGTTCATGAGACCAAGCCCCACATTGGGCTCTGGGCTGACAGGGTGGAGCCTGCTTGGGATTCTCTCTCTCCTAGCTCTCTGCCCCTGCCACACTCTCATTCTCTCTCTCTCTCTCTCTCTCTCTCTCTCTCTCTCTCTCTCTCTCAATAAATAAATTAATTGACATTAAAAAAAAACAAGGAATTGTTTGCTTTTTTAATTTTTTAAAAAAAATTTTAATCTTTATTTATTTTTGAGAGAGAGACTGGGTGTGAGCAGGGGAGGAGCAGAGAGAGGGGAGACAAAGAATCCGAAGCAGTCTCCAGGCCCTGAGCTGTCAGCACAGAGCCCGATGTGGGGCTCGAACTCATGAACTGTGAAATCATGACCTGAGCTGAAGTCAGACGCTCAACAGACTGAGCCACTTAGGCGCCCCAAAACAAGGCATTCTTTAAAATACATCCCATTAGTAATAACGCCCAAATGCTACTTCCAGGTTGGAAATTTGCAAGCCACAATGCCCAGCCCTCAGCGTATTTGTTCTTCGCTTCCTATAAACTTCTTTCTTTAAGACTCTTTCTCTTTCTGATAGGACCTGTGTGGCCCATAGCAATTTCAAGTTTGTGATCAGAATTTATCACCTACCTACCACCCTTTGAAATGAACTACATTTCTAACTATTATAAATATTTGAGAACTGGAATACCTGAACTCTTGTGGAAAAACAAGATGGTATTTGTAGCTGGCATACAACATACTTCCTACTCTTTTATATACATTCATAGGGCATTTCCTTTATATGGTGCCATATTGATTTTCCCCCTCAATAGGGTAAAAAAAAAAAATCAAAATCCTTCATCCAATCATGTTTAATACTAGCTCACTGATTATCTACTTCTTGATGTCACAAAATAAAAAGACCGAGAAGTTAGATTATAAATAGATGATAAATCAGATAGAAGATATGAGTCCTCCATCATTCCATTCTAAACGTCCTTAACCCTATGCAGTGCTTACTATGTGTGTCAGTGCATGCATATATATATATATATATATATATATATATATATATATATATATATATGTATAAAATATTTTGATATATATAGTTGAGATTGATATATAGTTGAGTTTGATAATTAGTTGAGATTATGTATATGTATGTTTATACATAAATACATGTGTATGTATGATACATATATATACATACATAATCTCATAGGGTCTCATATACAAACCCTCATAGGGTTATGTGGGAATTAGTTGAAATTTTGCATATATATATATATATATATATACACACACACATATATACATGATACATACATATATATATACATATATATATACATACATATATATACGTATATATATATATACGTATATATATATATATATATATATATATGAATAAGTTGAAAATATGATGAGAAATGGGATAATTACTGTGGTAGATAGAACAATGACCCCAAAAATGTTCACATCCTAATACCTGGAGCCTGTGAATATGTTACCTCATGTGATAAAAGGAACTTTGCAGATATGGTTAAGAACTTTGGGGTAGGAAGATTATCCTGTATTCTCCAGGCAGGGTCCTTAGAAGAACGAAGTAGGAGTTTAGAATAATGTGATGCGAAAGGTATCATCTGCCATTGCTGGCTTTGGAGATGGACAAAGGGGCCTATAAGCCAAGGAATATGGGCAGCTTCTAGAAACTTACAAACGTAATAATCAATTATTGTGTAATTGAAAACACTTTTATTTTCAACATACATATATAATATATATACATGATATATACATACACATACATATAGATACATGTATATAGGTGTATGTGTGTGTGTGTGTATATATATATATATGTATATACACACACACACACACACACAATGTCAACTAATTCCTACATAACCCTATGAGCGTCTGTATGTGAGACCCTATGAGATTTTATATATATATATATATATATATATATATATATATATATACATACACACACACACTCATGTGTGTATATATATATATACACACACATATATACACACACATATATATATGATACATACACATATTGAAATTAGTTGTGTATATATATATTATATATATAATACATATATACATACATATGTATGTATATGTATATAATATATATACATACATAATCTCAACTAATTCCCACATTAACCTATGAGGTATATACTTAAAATAACTATTTCACCATGGACATGGATGTTTAAAGAATTATCTGATCTGCTTGAAATGAAGTAAAGGTGTAACTGGAATTTCACATTAGATTGTTCTGACCTCAAGAAAGAAAATATTAAATGTAATTTTTACATTCTGAGGCTACCTTAAACTTACAGTCTGTGTTAAACTTCAAAGAATTTTAAAATCTAAAACACACAGATATGTTCTCTAAATTGGTGTTCTTATATAAACATGGCTTGTGCATGCTTATTTTTCAATATTTCAGTTGTTTTAAACTTTAGGTTTCAATTTATGAAGCGGAAACCTTGGCAACATTGTTATTCCCAATAGCATGAATATTATCATTAAAAACCATTGCAGAAATTTTAAAAGATAAAGTCATTTTGCTTTTGAATTTGTTTTCTATTAATATGATAATTTCTAACTTCATAGAAAGCCAGCTTTCCACTGTCCTTACAAAGTCAATCCAATTTAGTTTAAGTTAAAACTACAAATAAAAATAGTTCAATCAATAATCAATACATAGAAATGTTATGCCTAAGAGAGTCCTTACTGAGTGACTTTTATCAGAGTATAGCTGGATCTTGAAATAAAAAAATAAAATAAAATAAAAGGAATTTCTGTCCATGTGTACTCCTATGGCAAAGCAGATCCCTTATAGATAAAACTAAATTTCACTGTAGTTTCATTATAAATTTGGGATTTCAGATATTCCCCAAACTTGATAAAAACACTCATAGTACATGCATAGGCGTACTTATATAAATCACCGTTTTCCTGAATCTGAAATTTTTGGATTTGGTAGTTTTGCCTCTGCATAATAAAAATTGCTTTCCTTAGTTTTAACTAATCAAATCCAGTCATTCTAGTAACAGAAATGTACGTAAAAGCATTTGTTGTAAATGCACATTTAGCTTGGAAACAGACATGTATTTGGAGGTCCAGTACATAGATAGATAGATAGATAGATAGATAGATAGATAGATATAACATATAATGATGCATATATTTAATGTGGAAGATAGAGTTGTTCCCAAACATAGCTGCTCCAAGAGAAAACCTGAATATATTTCACTGGTAGAATTACTCTTGTACCCTCTTGAGAGCTTGTAATACACAAGTGCACTTGGGAGCGATTGGGTCTTGGCTTGAGCATGAGAGTGGCATTGAGAATAGATTGCTGCTGCTAGCTCTTAGTGTGAAGGGGAAGAGACTGCTGTGTAGATAAAGCAAGGGTTATTTTTCCTACTGTAGAGCTCTGTCCCTTTATTCACTATAGATCACCTAGCCCAAGTGAATAGATTTCCCACTAGGTATATTATCTTGAAGGAAGACTCTTTTCCTGATTGTACTTTGATGGGATATGCAAGCTAGTGTTTATGGCCCTCCCCATCCCCCTGCCAAATGAGCCTCATTGCTTAGTCAGAATAAGCATCCTTGCCAAGCCCCAAGTCCCATGATGGCATTAAGAAGAAATAGTGAGACAGAAAAGGGGGAAGGCAAACACTGGCTGACTGTGGAACACTGAACATTCTTCTCCCATTGCCAAGTTCATGGTTTAGTATTTGCAGCTTCAGAGTCTGGTCAGCTGTATTGCATGATCAGGTTTATTTACGTTTTTTTCCACAGGCATATTTGACAGATAAAAAAGCCTCTTGCTCTTGGGTTTCTTAGGCCCCTTCAAATCCTATGTTTCTCAGTTCGTCAATTTTGATGATTCCAACTCTGAGACCAACAGATGAGTTCTCTATTCAAACTGGACATGACTCAGTTTCATGCACACTTTTTCCTTGCCAAACGTGTACAACTTCTGAGGGTAGGCATTTCTGAGAACTGGTAAAAACAATGTTGACTATAAGCCACTACTACAAATACTAGTTAATTTGAGTTTGAGTGTCCCTGAGTGATTTTACCACATCCTGCCACAATCAAGAAAATTTTCTTTTGGGTAGAGCAAAGGACAATCAATACAAAAGGATGTTATTCCTCCAGTGTTTGTCCAGAGTGAAATTCAGATCAACTTGCTAAAATTCTGAACCTTCTGTTACACTAAACCCTGCTATATCTTCCAGAAAAGACCTAAAGTCCTTTTGCAGTATTGTGAGTTTAATGGATAAACAAATATGCGAACACTGATGACAGAAACTGGAATAGAAGTGAGATACTGAGTAAAAGATAGTAGTCTACCATATCCTTGTGTTATTTTTAAAAAGTATTTATTTATTTATGAAAGAGACAGACAGAGTGTGAGCAGGGGAGGGGCAGAGAGGGAGGGAGACACAGAATCCAAAGCAGGCTCTAGGCTCTGAGCTGTCCTCACAGAGCCAGACACAGAGCTCGAACTGACAAACCATAAGATCATGACCTGAGCTGAAGTCAGTTGCTTAACCGATTGAGCCACCCAGGTGACCCACATCCTTGTGTTCTAATTTCCCTGAAATACACATGTGTGTCAGGATTGATATCTATGTCCATCACTTCAATCACCATCAAAACCCTATGTGGTATGTACTAATAACCCGATTTCACAGATGACAAATGGATGCCTAAAATCAAGTAAGCAGCAGAACTGGTATATGAACTCAAGTATCCCTGACCTCCAAAGCATACATTTCTTTCAAACACAGGCAACATGTTGTGTACTTACTATAATAGCTATTAAAGTTGTATCTGATGGGCTAGTTCTATGCAATGCAAGATCTGGGCAAGTAGGACAGAGTCTGGCCTATAAATGAAGAGTGAAATTAAGGTTTTTTTTGTTTTGTTTTGTTTTGTCTTTTGTCCAACTGGATATTGCAAGGTCCTAGTTACAAAGGTACTGAAGTATCAAGCGGACTAGTCTTGGAGTTAAATGCTATGGTGCTCTGCATGTCTGGATAGAGAGGGAATAAAACAGCAAATGTTAGTTCAAGTTGAGTGCCTAACTTTGCTCTATTCATCCCAAAACTTTAGAAATTTTAATTATATGGATAGATAATAATAGCATTCTTGGACTGGTAAATCTATTTTGATTTAACATTTTCTTGCACACTGTTATACCTTTAACTTGTTTCATTCCATTTCTCAGTGGGGTTATGGGCTAAATTGTGCTCCTCTCCCTTCATATGTTAAAGGCCTAACTCTGGTAATTTCAGAACGTGACTATTTGGAGACAGGACCTGTAAAGAAGTGATTAAGTTAAAATGAGGTTGTAAGGAAAGGGCCTAATCTAATTTGACTGGTATCTTTACAAAGATTGGAAGACACAGAGAGACACCAGGGTTTCCTGTGCATAGAGAAGCCTAGGTGAAGAGGCAGCAAGACAGTAACCATTTCATCTACATGCCAAGGACAGAAGCCTCAGAGGAACCCACCTTGCCAGCGCCTTGATCTTGAACTCTTAGACTCCAGAACTGTTAAAACATAAATGTCTGTGGTTCAAGCTACACACTATGTGGCATTTTGTTATGGAAGCCCTAGCAAACTAACACAAGGAGAAAAGACAGATTCTTCATACTGGATTCTGTATGGGAATTTTGATATGCAGGCTTTTGCATAAAACTTCAAATCTAGGTAGTTTGAGTAAACGTGGGCACAAATGGATCACTTTCATCTCTAATTAAATTTGTTCTCATGCTTAGCCCACTTTAAAATGGTAAGCAGGTTGTATTCATTAACATAAAAAATGTAACTACCAGAAGAAAATCACAGCTTAAGAAGAAGTGAAACAATCTCCCACACCCACATTAATTTCCATTTACATTAATGAAATCAACATGAACAACATAAGCAATGTGAAATAACAGACAATCCTCTTAGCTAGATTGTTAAAAATAAAAATAAAATGAAAACCTCAAGAGGGTGTTAGAGCCACTAATGAAAAAGTCTGAAAATCACAAGTACATTATCAAGAATGGAGTAATACGATAGTAAGTAAAGGGAAAAGAGTTGATAAACTCGTCCATTCATTGTCATCCCTTCACAGAGATATCAGTTATGAAAGAAAGGAGTTTTAGTTTCAACAATGGTTCTGTATGCTAAAAACAACTTCACCCATCTTTCAAAAAGAAAACAATAGTTCTACCTCTTATAGGATTAATTCTTTCATTTGTGAACAATGACAGAAAAGGTTATTACACACACACAAAAAGAAAAGGCAAAATACAACTAGTTGTGAACTTTCTTAAATGGCTTTTAAAAACTCTTAATGTATAATCAAACTATCAATATATAGTAGATAGGGGCATGCATATAATTGTAATCAATAAGAAGGAAAATTATGCTGGGCTCAGAAAGAGAGTTACATATATGGTTTGTTTTGTTTTCTTATTGAACACAGATCCTATCCTATCCCTATGCAATTCAATTCCTAGTTGCCATTTCTCTAACATATGTCCCAGGAATATCTCCATGTTTTTTTTTATTACTGCTTTAGTCAGCCCATTATTTCTCATGTGTATTGCTGTGATTGCCCAAGTTCCCTACCTCTACTTCTGCATTCTCTACAAGGCAGTCAAATGATTTTTTAAAATGTAAACTGGATTTTTTTCATTTTCTTCTTTAGAGCTTTCCAACAATTTCATCTTTGATTTAAGGTAGAATTCCAACTCTTTCCAATCATCTAAAACGCCATATGGGATCTGCCTTACCCTGTCCACCTCTGCAAACCTATGCTGTGCTAGGACTGCCCCACCCAATCTTTTCCAGATACACTGAATTTCTTTTGATCCCTAAACAATGCATTAGTGCTCCCCAGCTTGCCATTTTCTTTGTCTAGCATATTCTCGCCCCCAGATCACTCTATAGTTGACTATTCATGTTTCATGAATAAAGGTCAGGTTTTCAGAAAAGACTCACTTGAGTACCCAATCTAAAGTAGTTCTTAACTGTAAGTCTCTATGGCATCCCTCTATTAATTTTGTTCATAGCAGTTTTTTTCACTCTCAGAAATTATCTTGTTCGTGTGTTTATCCTAGATGGTTTATTTTCTCTCTTTTCTCTTTAGAATGACAGACCTCGTATATCTTCCTTACTATTGAAATCCTGGTACTTAAGACAGTTCCTGGCACTGAAAAGCTGTTCAATAAATATTTACACATGCATGAATCATGGATATACACCCTCTCTACTCTGGTAGGAGAAGATCAGGTAAAAAGCTACATGAATTAGAAAGCAACATGAAATCCATCCCCTTTATGGTTGTCCTTTGCACCTTAGTCATCCATCAGTATCCCATGATCTACTTCCTCTTCTCTGGTCCCTATCCTAGTTCCTCCAAGTTTCTAAAAACAAATATTTCTCCCAAATAGAAAGCACCTCTATTTCACAATGTCCACCTTGCCAAAAACAGCCTTTTAATCCTATTCAAAAGCAAGGTAATGTCCTTTTGCTCCACTTATTCACCAGATTTGATGTTAGGTTTAGGCCTTTTTCTTCCCTCCTTTGTCCTAATATTTGCATTTCTGGGCTTCTCATTGTTACTAGGGCCTTGTTCAAAGGATCTTGAAGATGTACAATTTAAAACCAAAGGCACTTCAGGACATATGACATGAGTTCATTTTTTATCTTTGCCCATCGCGTACACTTAAAAATAACAGCTTTAGTAATTGTCCACTCACTATGTGTCAGTTATCTGCTTCTCTATCATCGTGTGCCATCACATCAATACTCCCAATTCAGAAGCCAATAGTATAATGTGTTTTTTTTAATTTTCCTTCAAATTGTTTTTCCACCTATCTCCATATCATGCAATTGTTAAATCATACCAAAATTTCCCCTCACACACAATAGTAAAAAGACAACACAAATTATAGGTCTATGCTTTCATCATTTAGAGTAAGACCCTCATTATTGCCATTTCCTGATTTCCCCAATTGGAAATTCCAAGATCTTCCTTCATCCATCTGTTCATCTTGCCATTCATTCAACATTTCTTAAGCAAATTCCTGCACACCCTGCTCGATGTTGGAATAGCTAACACAAATATAAATATATATTGTATATTATATTATATTTTGATCATATATATGCATATATATACATATATATGTAAATATGTATGACCAAAAATATCTCACCTACTAGTGGCTTAAATTCAAATGGCTTCTAATCTAGAACAAGAAGAAATTTGAAATGTCAAAACTCAAAACTCATCATGCAGTTTTCAACCTTTTATTTTTAATGTCTGAAACAATCCCTTGCCTGCCATGTGACAAGGTACTGTGCTTCAATATTACAGCTCTGATCAAAAATCTTATTTCTGTAAATCTCCCCCAATTAATACCTTATGACCAAAATACTGTAACAAATAACTTGAAATGCTCATTTTCATAAATTTATAACAATATTTGTTTATTATTTTTGGACAGATATTATTATGTATTATCATTTGTCAGATAAACTTTTCAGTTAAGAATGTGATTTTCAAGGAGGTTCCAGAATTTGACATTAAATCCAAACAATGCAATCCCATAGTGCTCTGTGTATTCACAAAATACACATTTTTCAGTGGTGATGAATATTGACTTTAAACTTTAAAAAGGAGGGAAAGAATCACGTTGCTTATAAAGAGGAAGTAAGAAAGCACGAGTATGAAAAGAACAGAGTGACAGAGTGTTACATTCTCATAATTTGAGACATTTCCTTAATGAATGTCCAGTGACATCATTCATGTGAGATATTAATAGTTATGGCCAAAGTAAACATCTTATATTTCATGGAACTTAACTAGAATATTATGACCAAGAGGTCCTTATTCCTCAAATTAAAAAAAAAAAAAGAAAATTTAGGGGCGCCTGAGTGGCTCACTCAGTTAAGTGTCTGACTTCAGCTCAGGTCATAATCTTGTGGTTCATGGGTTTGAGCCCTGCATCAGGCTCTGTGCTAACAGCTCAGAGCCTGGAGCCTGTTTCAGATTCTGTGTCTCCCTCTCTCTCTGCCCCTCCCCTACTTGTGCTCTCTCTCTCTCAAAAATAAATACATAAAAAAAATTAAGAATTTTTAATATATGAAAATCAGGGAAGATAATATACCAAAAGAGTAAAAGTGAAAAATTATATGATTATTTCAATAGGTGCAGGAAAATCATGTGATAAAATTCACCCAATCATGTTTTTTTTAAAATACTTGAAATACATCCCCATTCACATTCTGTCTCTTTCTCTCTCAAAAACAGACATTAAAAAATAAAAATAAAAAGGGGGGGCCTGGATGGCTCAGTCAGTTAAGTGTCCAACTTTGGCTCAGGTCATGATCTCACAGTTTGTGAGTATGAGTCCCGCATCAGGCTCTGTGCTGACAGTTCAGAGCCTGGAGCCTGCTTCAAATTCTGTATCTCCCTCTCTCCCTGCCCCTCCCCTGCTCGCTCGCTCTCTCTCTCTCTCTCTCTCTCAAAAATAAAATTAAATATTGAAAAATTAAAAGAAAATTAAAGAAAACATGGACAGAGAGCAAGAGTAGAGATTTCACAGGAAAAGAATTACAAATGACACTTACAAACATATTTAAAATCCTCAAAAATTTCCATGAATATAATCTGTCTGACAAGCTTACAGATATAAAATGCTCATATATTTGACCTAGGGATTCAATTTCTAGTCAATGAGCTTACTACCAATATGCTTATACAAACATATAGATACATAAACGAAACATGTTCATTACAACATTGATTGTAATAGCAAAGAAACCCATAATAAATGTAAATATCAATCATTAAGGAACTGATTAACTCAATTGCAGTTCATCATTATAATGGAATTCTATAGTCTATTAGGATGTGGCATAGGCTCTGGGTTATATTGTTAACTCATAAATCAAAGTACAGAGATGTTTGTACAATAAAATATTTATAAAGTAACATGCATTTATAATTTATAGAATGATACACCATTTATTAGTGGTATCCAGAAAATAGATGTGTCTGAGTTTTTGGAGAAAACATTCTTTTTAATATGTTTTGTCATGTTGTGTAGGGTTTTTTGGTTGTTTTCTTTTGAAACCATAGACTCTCCCAAGTAGAAATACAATGAACACTGGAAAAGAAAGGATATTTCTGTGCAAGAAACCCAGAATAGTCAAAACACTTTGAAAAAGAACAAAATTGGAATACTCACATATCCTGATTTCCAAACTTACTACAAACCTACAGTAATCAAGAGTGCGTGGTACTGGCATAAAAATAAATACACAGATCAATGAAATAGAATCAAGAATCCAGAAATAAATCTCCTCATTTATAGCAAATTTATTTTTGACAAAGATGCCAAGAAAACTCAATGGGGAAAGAACAGTCTTTTTAACAATTTTGTTTTAGAACAACTGCATAACCTCATGAAAAAGAACAAAATTGAACCCCTATCTTACAACATACACACAAGAAAAATAAACTGAAAACGGATCATAGACTTAACAGTTAATATAAAGTCTCTTAGAAGAACATAGGGGCTCCTGGGTGGCTCAGCTGGTTGGGCCTCCGACTTCATCTCAGGTCATGATCTCAAACTCCATGAGTTTGAGCCCCACATCAGGCTCTGTGCTGACAGCTTAGAGCCTGTAGCCTGCTTGAGATTCTGTGTCCCCCTTCTCTCTGCCCCTCCCCTGCTCATGCTTGTCTCTCTCTGTCTCAAAAATAAATTAAAAAAAATTTAAAAATTAAAAAAAAAAAGAAGAAGAAAATATAAGAGCAAATCTTTGTGACATTCAGTTAAGGCAATGGCTTCTTAGGTATAACCCCAAATGCAGGAATACAAAGAAGAAAGAAAAGAAAAGAAAAGAAAAGAAAAGAAAAGAAAAGAAAAGAAAAGAAAAGAAAAGAAAAGATAAATGGGCACCTGGGTGGCTCAGTCGGTTGACTGTCCAACTTCAGCTCAGGTCTATCTCTTGGTTCGTGAGTTCGAGCCCCACATGAGGCTCTGTGCTGACAGCTCAGAACCTGATGCCTACTTCAGATTCTGTCTCCTTCTCTCTGCCTCTCTCCCACTTATGTTCTGTCTCTCTCTCAAAAATAAACAAACATTTAAAAATTAAAAAAATAAATACAAAATAAAGAGAATTTTGTGCTGCAAATGATACCACCAAGGAAATGAAAAGAAAACCCATGGAATGGAAGAAAAATTTGCAAATTGAATATCTGATAAAGGACTTCTACCCAGAATATGTAAGAACTTTTACAACTCGATTAAAAGACAACTAACCCATTTCTTTTAATGTGAAAAGATCTAAATTGACACTTCTCCAAAGAAGACATACAAATGGCCTATAAGAACACGAAATGATTCTTAACATCTAAGAGAAACAAAATCAAACAAGACACTATTTCCTATTCACTAGCGTGGCTATAATCGAAACAACAATAACAAGTGCCAGTGAAGATGTAGAAAAACAGCAATCCTCAACCTCAGTGTTGCTGGTGGAAATATAATATGGTACATTCAGTTTGGAAAAGATAGTTCCTCAAATCTGTAAACACAAAGTAACCACAGCAAGTCCATCCCAGTTAAATAGCCAAAGGAAATGAAAACATACCCATGCAAAATCTTGTGTGTGAATATTTATACCAGCATTATTCATAATAGTCAAAAGGTGGAAATCACTAAAATGCCCATTAGCGAATGAATGGATAAACAAGATGTGGCACACTTATACAATGAAATATTATTCCACAATAGAAAAGAATGAAACACTGAGGCATGTATGAACATGGACGGATACTGTGCTAAACGACAGAAGTCAGCCCCCCAAAACAGGTGTTATATGTTTACATTTGTAAGAAATGTCAAGAACAGAAAACCTATGGAGACAGAAATGTAAATTAGTGGCTACCAGGAGGTGGGAGAGGAGAATGGCAGAACGAATGTTAATGGATACGAGGTTTCTTTTTGGTGTGATGAAAATGTCCTAATCTTAGATTGTGGGGATGGTTGCCCAGCTCTGTGAACATACTAAAAAGCACTGAATTGTATGAATTTTTAAAAATCAATTTTATGGTATGTGACTTACACCTCCTTAAAACTTATTTAAAATGAGATATTAATTATAAAAATGCAATTTCTCTAATGTCACATCTTATAATTTCCTGCAGAAAGTTGGTGCCTAATACAGGTTCTCTAAAAATTTAAAGAAGTTAAAAGAATGAACAAGTGAAAGCCTTTCCCCAAATATAAACAGGAAGAAGGGCACTTACTCAGAAATCAGAAATTTAGAAGGAATAATTATAGAACATCTGTATCAAATATTATAAACTCAATTCGTATACAGTGGAGCTGCACTAGAAATGACAGAGAAAACTATGTCCAGGGTAAGGATTATGGTGCTATGGGCTTTCATTCTGAGGTGGGAGAGGGATTTTTCATATATGGAACTATTCACAGACCTTTATATGAAAAAGAAGCACAACTGAAATTTAAGTATTCCATTACTTCAAAATATCTTCCTACTGATAGCTTTACTAGTGCAAGTAATGGCCAATTAAACTGAAGGATTAAAAGGACTAGCTTGTAGAGAGAAAATGAACAAGCTTCAACAACAAACATGCATCAGCTGAAGATGTTTCAAAATTACCAGAGTTAATAAAAGTCACTTTGATAGCATCTTTCTTTCAGGAGCTCAGTGTGTGTGTGTGTGTGTGTGTGTGTGTGTGTGTGTGTGTGTGTGTGTGTGTGTGTGTGTGTGTCTGTGTGTTTTCTCTTCCACAGACACTACCTAATTAAATCTCAAGATATATAAGGTTATATAATCAATTCTCAGGGTTCTTTTGAGAATCCCTTTGGAAAAGTAAATCTTTCTTCTGAGTATTTCAGTCTATTCCTCTCCTTTGTTCTAGGCAGAAACTGGATCTTATCACTATTCTGTGTAGGTTTTTTTGCTTCTGCTTCCATATTTGCAACTCATTCATGTACAGTGGAGCTCATTCTTCAGAAGTGACCCTTAACCACTACCAGTCAAAAGTGACACTGCAGCCATCCATAGGTGGAATCACTATTGTTGTCTACTGCTCTCAGGTTAGTAAGGATGACCTGAACACTTACAATGATGGATCTGAATGTCAGGCTTTTCAGTGTATCCTGAATGAATACACAATGTGCTATAAAAAGTTACAGAGAATGTTTTCTAAAAACCACCCGCATGTTGCATCCTGTGCTAATAAGTAACAATAACATAGTGAAGGAGGTGAAAGAGCAAAGTACAAATACACCGAAAGTGGTGAAAAATACAAATATTACCAGGGAAGACAAGACTTTAAAGCAGTGGTTCTCAAACAGGGACAATTTGCTCCCTCTTCCCACCTGCCTATGCTTATTTGGCAGTATCCGTAGACACTTTTCTTTCTTTCTTTTTTATTTATTTTTTGATTTTTTTAATGTTTATTCATTTTTGAAAGACAGAGAAAGAGCACAAGCAAGGGTGGAGCGGAGACAGAGGGGGACACAGAATCCGAAGCAGGCTCCAGGCTCCGAGCTGTCAGCACAGAGCCCGACACGGGGCTGGAACTCACGAACCGCGAGATCATGACCTGAGCCGAAGTCAGACGCTCAACCGACTGAGCCACCCAGGCGCCCCTGTGGACACTTTTGATTTACAAGATTGAAGACTGAAGGGGTGCTACTAGCAGGTAGTGGGTAAGATGCTGCTACCTGTCCTACAATGCACAGGACAGCCTCCCACAACAACAACAAAAACATCCAGCAAAATATCGATAGTACCAAGGCTTAGAAACCCCAATTTAAAGTATAGCCAAAGAAGACTGCAAGTGCTACTTGTATGACCAGCCTACAAAATCTTGAAAGGTATTTCTAGTAAACATGTAATTGCGTGGCAATGCTACTTTTTATTGTGAAATATATCACTCACAAAAAGGAACAGATATAACATACATTTGGTGTTTAAAGGATAAAAATAAACCTAATATCACTGTAGCCATCATCCAATTGAAGAGATGAAACATTTACAATACCTTTAAATCCTTCTCACTTTTTCCCCAATCACATTTTTCTCCAGAGCACATTCCTGAATTTTCTAATTACACATTCCCTTGATTTCTTCACTAGTTCTCACATATGTATGTATTCCTAAGTAACATATTTAGTTTTGCTAGTTTTGACATTTTTGAAGTGGAATCTTAATGTATTATTTTCATTTGTATTTTTGTCCAATATTCTCTTCATGATATTCACCTATGTAGATGTGAGATATTTAACTGAAGAATTGATTTTAATAACGAGTGGTTGTTACTTTTTTAAACTTAAAAACATTGCATTCTGAAACCACTTAATCATATATTTGTATTTATGCGCTTAGGAATTTGATAAGTGCTATGAAGACTTTAACGACGTGAGATTCATGGGAAGTTTGCAATGAGGTAAATGAAGTAGGTTGAGTCGGAGTCCTTTTCTCAGAATATAGCATAATCAAGTACAGGAAGTTTGGAGTCAAGAAACTTTGATTTGGATCTTTGTTTTCCAATTTATCTGTTGATTCACCTTGGTTAGCTCCATCTCTTTTTCCCCAAGTTGTTCATTGATATAATGGAAGAAGAAATATTTATCTACTTCATACTATTGTGATAATGCATATAAAATGCAAAAATAGTAATTGAGAAAAAACTGAACACTCTATAAATAAGATTTGCTATAATTAAAATAAAGGCATCCCTAAATTTATGACCTAATTATTTTTCTTTCTTCCTTCAGGCACAATATAATAAACTGGGTTTCTGTTCTTGAAAATAAGAATCATAAAATCTAAATTTCTTTATGAAAATAATTGAAACAAAAATATTAATTCAAACATTTATAGAATATGTAAATTTAACTGACTTAGCATTTTGATATCCAATTCTGTGGTTTTTCCAGTTAATTTCTCCCTTCTCTCATCCTTTGTTAATAAATACACCACATTCAGGGAGGGCTGATAAAGTAAGGACAGTAATTTCTGAGCTTTTCAACTCTTTAAAGGAGTTGGGAAAGTTTTTAGTAGAAGCAACAAATATTCTTGAATACCACGGTTTTCAATTATAAGAAAATAACCTGAGAGGAAAAATATCGTTGCCGTTGTTGTTGTTGTTTTGCTTTATTTAAGTCCTGGAAGACTTAAAATAGAAGCACATCCAAAACATGAAGTGGAAAGGAATTCATGATTATCTAAGAGATGTTTCTCATCAGGAGGTGATAAGAATTTCACCAGAGGGTAGGGAAAGAATAAATGTTTCGTTTACAGGATATAGAAGATTTCTGGTGATGGATCTCAGGGCTCCTCCCACTATAGAACTTCAAAGTGGAGGTGAGGTAGGACCACTGAAACTCCAGTATATACCTCACTAAGTATCAGTAATTGCGGAGCAGAAGAGCCATCCAGTATGCCATATGAGGCACTGGAACTCTTTACAGAGAACTTACAACATAGCACCTATGTGTTAGAAAACCATTGTTTGAGGAAAGTGCATAGGTAGGGCCTGAACATAGTCTGTGTTTCCTTTAAGCCAACATACATACTGAAGGGAGAACAGTTGAGACTTTTGAGAGGTCAAGAGACTTGTCAACTTGGTGAAAGACCAAAATTATCTGAAGAGACACTGAGGTTGGGTCCAAGAAGACACAGTGCAGATGGACCTGAAAATTTGAGGTCGGACCTGAAAATTTGAGGTCACAGTGGGAAGTGCACCTCCGCAGTAGATGCAGAAGGAACAAAGGGAAACGTTCTTGATCTGATAAGTCACACTTCAGCAGAAGCCAGAAGCGAGAGGAAGTAGCTAAGAATAAATTGCAAACCCAGTTCCCACACCTGAACTCTAGTAAAATGCTCCTGAACCCAGAAGTTCCTAGAAAAGGAGTGGGGGAGGGGAAGAATACACAAGAAAGAATGGGAAGAATATGAACTGATCATGTTAATCCAAAATTGATTAAAATTCAAACCAGAAACAACTAACTTACTATCAATGATAAAAATGAGCTTTTCTTGGGGCGCCTGGGTGGCTCAGTCGGTTAAGCGTCCGACTTCGGCTCAGGTCATGATCTCACAGTCTGTGAGTTCGAGCCCGCGTCGGGCTCTGTGCTGACAGCTCAGAGCCCGGGGCCTGTTTCAGATTCTGTGTCTCCCTCTCTCTCTGACCCTCCCCCATTCATGCTCTGTCTCTCTCTGTCTCAAAAATAAATAAACGTTAAAAATTTTTTTAAAATATGAGATTTTCTCCACAGCAAGGGAAAGTGGACTCAGACTCGTAAGCTAAATCGAACTTCCCAACAGTGAATATTTTGTTTTTTTTTAAATATATTTGAATTTTTTGACTATATAAAGTTCAAATCCACTGTAAAATAAACTCTTACAAAAATTGTTTAACAGTTTAAAATGTTTAGAGCAAAAAAATTTTTTTTCTTTATAAATCCCCCTGAAACAAGCATAGACAATCATCACTGCTCCCAGAAAACTAAGGTCATAAATCTTGATTTTTCCCCCATTTCTGACTCAGTAAGGGTATATGGATCCTCACATCTTTAAAGGATAAATGCTAGGGGTAGTTCACCTAGTGCCTTAATTTTCCAGGATCCCTTGCTTTGTCAACTCAGTGCAGCATTCGCAGCAACCTCACACAGCAGTCACCATGACAAGTTTTGTCATACCTGAAGAATCATTCTCTGTAGAAAAGATTATAAAAGCTGAGGCTGTGAGGCTGAACTGCCATAGTCTCGTCTCCATAATATTACAAATATTATTAATGACTTGAGATGCCTCTACAGAAAAAAATTCATTACAAGAATGCCTGATTGGTGGAGTCAAACTAGAAGGATAATGATAAAATCAACTTTATGTTGCAGAAGGAACTATAGATACCACTCTCTTTTTTAATTTAGGTGGGGTTTTTTTTTGTAATGTAAAATTTTTTCTACAATGAATGTACACTATTAAGGTAATAAAACATAATACAGAAATAAACACATTTTTGAGAGTTGGATAGGAATATAATAGTCAGCTTCAAATGCCTCATTTTAGAGGCCAGTTAATTAAGGTCCAAAGAGTATCCTGGCTATATAGGTCACACTGTTAGTCAATGAAAAGATAGCAGTCACTCTCAAAGTTCTTTCCATTAATCCAGTCTAGGAAGGAACTGGTGGAGTGAAAAGCAGCACACTTTTCAGATCATTCTTAGAAAGGAAGGCAATATCTCTACAACTGGGCTCATAAACTCCACTGCAAAGATCAATGTCTTTCTCTTTCTTTTTTTAAAGAAAGAAATAAGTTTATTTTAAAGAAAGAAATAAGTTTATTTACTTATTTTGAGAGAGAGAGAGAGTGAGCGAGTTGGGGAGAAGAAAATAGAAAGGGAAAGAGAATCTCAAGCAAGCTCACTATCAGCATAGAGCCTGACAGGGGGCTCGAACTCACGAATTATGAGATCAGGACCTTAGCCTAAATGTCAGATGCTTAATCAACTGAAGCACTCAGGCATCCCTGGATCATGTCTTTTTAAAGTTTTACCTGTATCTGATAAAGGATAGCAAATTGTCTCACACCAAAAGAATTCTCAACAACTTTTCAAATGATGAATAAATACGATATGTCTTATAAATTCATGCTTTTCAGTCACTAAGAAAACTGTTGTTAGCTTTCACATTATCCTTGGTACCAAAATATGGCTTTACTTGAAGCCGTAGCAACATTTTCGATTATGCAGAAGAAAGATTGAAGGTGAAGATTGAGATCTAATAGTAACATGTGATGCTTTGCTGTTTCATCATTGTAATATTATATTATAACTAGTTTCAGTTTAAAGAATTTCAGTATTGCCAGTTTCCTTCTAAAGTTCCTATTTCTAATGTCAATGAATTTTCCTTGTGATACCAACTAGGAAGTGTTGGCTGATTTTCTCCGAAATTCTGTTTGCCAGTGGAAAAAAAAAAGGAAATTAACGAGAGCTTAACTTTTGAAATTTTGTCATCTTAGGAAAGACAGATCTTAAAACTATGCTACATGTTTTGGCTATAAAATTTATATTTTAATAAGCTTTACTGTGACCTCAACTTGCATTTTCCCAGAGGAAGGGAAGAGAATGGAAATACCCTGCTTCTCCCACTCTTCTACATTCTTCAGACTATTTAAGGAAGAATAAGATGAAAACCAATTCAAGGCAATGTCAGAAAAAATATATATAAGAAACTTAAATAGTTGAAAATATCATAAAGAAGATTTTATACATAAATCTCAGAGTAATTTAGTAATTTTGTTTATGCATTAAATTCAATTTTGAACTTTTCTTAATGTTTATTTTTGAGAAAGAGAGAGAGAGAGCACATGTGCACACAAGTTGGGGGAGGGGCAGAGAGAGAGAGAGGGAGTCACAGATCCAAAGCAGGCTCCAGGCTCTGAGCTGTTTGCACAGAGCCCAACGCGGGGCTCAAACTTATGAATCATGAAATCATGACCTGAGCCAAAGTCAGGCACTTAACCAACTGAGCCACCCAGGCGCCCCCAATTTTTAACTTTTTATCAATTGTAACGGGAAAGTTTTATTTTTTAAATAAAAAAAAAATCTATGCCAGTTTATTTAGACAGACCATTTTTTTCTACCCCCATTAATTTCTCAAAGTTATTTATCATGCAAATCCTTATACAAAAAATAGTAATATAAACTAGCTTTTAGGTTAAAAACTACCCCTCTCACATAGTTCCTACTTTTTCCAAATTATAATTTGGTGGAGGGACTAATTTTTAAAACCTAACTCAGATAAAAGTTTCTTGTGGAGGATAAATAAAGCTAATGGAATTTTGGTTCAGTTTTAAGATATTCTAAAAACCATAGGGGCCTTTGGGTGGCTCAGTCAGTTGAGTGTCCGACTTTGGCTCAGGTCATGCTCTCATGGTTCCATTCATGAGTTCGATCCCCATGTCAGGCTCTGTGCTGACAACTCAGAGCCTGGAGCCTATTTCGGATTCTGTGTCTCCACCCCCCCCCCCGCCCCCCCGCTCTCTGCCCCTTCCCCACTGGTGCTCTGTCTCTCAAAAATAAACATTAAAAAATTTTTTTAAAAAAGATATTCTAAAAATCATGGAAAGTAAGAACTAGCACAGTTTTTAGTGTGTCTTTGTCAGTACTGATGATCTTAACCAAGCTGTGATAAAACCTGGACAGACATCAAGCCGTGATAGGACACTGGTAAGTGCTGATGTATATGTCTCTTGTCACTAACTGAACAAGCAATTAGATTTAGTTGTTTGGGAACTGTCCTGAGTTTACACCCCAGATAATATCATCTATATCAGTTTCTACCTGCCATTACCTGGAACACATATAATATTGTTTTCTGTTCTTCATTTAATTATTTTATATATTTTAATATGAATGCAATCCCAATCTCTATTTAAAAAAAATTCTCCTAAAACATACATGACTATTGCCCTCAAATAATAATTCAAAATTAAAATGAGCCCAAAGATTGATCTTAGGTGCTAGATTTACACACTAGAGATCAACATTCTACAAAAACCCATTGAAGAAATGAATGCAAACATTAATTCACTTTAATTATGGAGTAATGCATTAAAACTGCTCCTGTTTACATATGCTTGGAAATATAGGAGAAAGAGAGCTTATATATATATATATAAAGTTATTTTTAGGTTGGGTACACATGGGAGATATTTTAGTAGAACGTCCTACTGGTTTAAAAGTAAGGAACATTAATTTCAAGTAGGGGCTATAACAGTTTTTATGGATGAGGCTTTTGAGACAGTGTATTTACTACTAAACCTCTTATACTGATAAGTACATTGATGCTGTATTTCAGGTAAAAAGGACAACATTATCAAGGTTACAATTCAAAATATGGTTGGGGTCCGTATCCTGTGGAGTGAATACCTGGTGCATTTTTTTCCAGAGTCCTACCACTGGTACACAGGTAATTAATAGTACCCTAATTCTACTTTGAGTAGCCAGCACCCACACTCTCTCTCCTGCCAGAGTCTACTCTTTTACCCCAATCCCTGCCATTCTGGTTAGAGAGGTGAGCACGTGTCTAAAGCAGGGCCAATCAGGATTCACCATGGACCTCTGTTAAATCAACTGGGGAAAAAAAGCAATCCTCTTTTCACTGAAATTCAGAGACTAAAATTCATGTAAGCCTGAAGCTGACAGATGCCACCATCATCACAATATCGAGACAGTCAATGTGAAAATAAAGCTTATTTTGAGGAAGAAAAAAACCAATAGATGGGGAGCAACCAAGTTTTGATTCCATTTTTTGTTGTCCTAAATCTGGAATAGTAAACTGAAAAGTCTCACTGAGAGGGAAAGTCTATAAATGTGTAAAACATTACCTGGAAAACAAAATGGATTAGCAGGATCTATGGATAATGAAGGAAGATATACGCTAATCATAAACAATGAAATCTGATTGTTTTCCCAAGTATTCTGATCACAATAGCTTTGTGACAAGATTTTTTCCTGGTGAGTACCAGATGGCAACCCCTGCATGGATCTTAGATGGTTTGATGTAATCTAGACTTTCAGTTATATAAATCAATTATTTTTCATTTTTCTTGGTGCCTTCTCATGCTTCTTGGCTTTGCCCTCCCACACACTTTCATCCTTTATTCTTTTCTTTCTTTCCTCACTTTTCATTGTATTTTCACCTCTTGGCAAGAAGAGAATACATTACATATTTGTGCAACAGACAAGACAAAAAATAACAAGGAAACATACGGCTTTTACTGAGAGAATCTGAGAAGTATTAACAATTCTATTTTAAACTCAATTAGCCTGGCATCAGATTTAAAACTTGGTTTAGGGCAGTGTGTCTCCAACTGTGGCCACCAGACCAGAAAGTAGTATCAGCACCACCTGGAGACTTGTTAGAAATGCAAATTCTCAGGCCCATCCTGGCCCTCCTGTATCAGAAACAACCACCTGTATTCTTTGTGATTCTGATGTACTCTAAAGTTTCAGAGGCACTGTTTTGGGGAGCGGTATGATGGTCAGTAAGCTATTCAGTGATTCTCACATTAAGGGAGCCTATGCTATTTCAGAGGCAGCAGTGAGTGAGCATTAAAGCCTCAAGAGGAATTGCTAACATAGTTTATGCATAAAATAGTTTCTCTCACATCACTGATGGTAATAACATACACAAATGAATGAATGTGAGCACAGAAAGAAGAGCAAGATTAGTGTAAGGTTTAAAGATGAGACAGCACAGTTATTTAAGCTATGTGGATATACTGCCTAGGTTTACATCCCAACTTTGTCATTTCCCCCCTCTGCTAAACCTTTCTGCCCGTCCTCTCATGTCTATAATGGGAAAAAATAATAATGCCTGCTCCTTATGATTCTTATAGGTATTAAATGAGTTAGTACATGTAAGGTTCTTAGATTAGGCCATGCACATGATACATGCTCATTAAATGCAAGTATAGTTGCCTTATGCTATTCTGTAACCAATAGCTACATATGACAACTTAGATTTGAATTTAAAAATAGTTTTTAAACATTTCATTAGCCACATTTCAAGTGTTCAGTGTCCACATAGATTATGGAATATTTTCATCATCAGAAAAAGTTTTACTCGACATCAATGCTCTACGCTATGAAGTAGTATGCTAATGACAGAGTCAGAGAAGGGGAGTAAGGGACATGGCTGGTTAGGTGAAAATGACTCTCAGGTCTCTGCCCTGTCCTTACATGAAATGGCAACAATCAATCTCCTCTTTCTCTCTCTCTCCCTCTCTCTTTTTAATTGTTTTTAAGTTTATTTATCTGAGAGAGAGAGACAGAAAGAGAGAGGGCAGAGAGAGGAGGAGAGAGAGAGAATCCCAAGTAGGCTCTGCACTGTCAGTGGCGATGCCGGGCTTGAACCCATGAACCATGAAATCATTACCTGAGCCAAAACCAAGTCAGATGTTTAACCTGGCACCCCTCGGCCTCCTCTCTTAAAAGGCCTAGTGCCTTCTCACAGGGCCTGCTGTCTCATGCTGGGACCCTGAAAGCCCAGGTAGGCTAACGAGTAAATTCAACTGGAGTTCACTGAGAAAAACCTCCCATCCCGACTAGGTCCGTCCCTCACACATCTCAATGAGGAGAACTTGGATGTGCTCAGGCTTCTACCGCAGTTCATAGTACCACCTGCCTCAATGCCACCAACATGCATTTTTCCTCAATCCTGAAATATGTCACACAAACTCAGTTTGTAAGGTACCAAACAGAAAATCAAAGGAAACATGAATCTAAGCATATCCTATTATAAAATCTCAGATAAAAAAAAACACAAATTCATTAGTAGATATTTCCATGTGGACATTCTATCATCTCCATTGAATACATCCTGGAATTCAAGGGCATCATTAAGCAGCATCCAAGCTTCCTTTCCTACCATGTCTCTTTCTGAGCTCTTTCATGAAGCCTCTAGCTTAGTTAGTCAGGCTTCCTTTTTGAACCCTGATTATACCATGCTCCTTTGCATTTCTGTATATTTGCCCATGCTGTGTCTCCTGCCTGGAATGGCTGCTTTGAATTCTTTCTTCACGTATCAAAATCTCTCTATCCATAAATGTCCAGTTCAAGTCTTACCTTCTTGAAGCCATTTCTGACTATTTCTCACACCCCTGATGCTGGATAATGTCTATAACATATAGTACATATTTTTATTATATAACATATATCCTCTTCCATATATATAACATACATATTTCTCTAACTGGAAAACATATCTTAAATCATCTGTCACAGTATGTAAACAGATTTTGATTTTTAAGAAATAACATTGCATTGTACTGCATTTGTCTATTGTTATGGAGGACTGAACAATAATTGCTAGACCACTATTCTTGAGTAAACAAAGTACTTTCTAGGAGACTTTTGGAGGGAGTGGCCTTCCACAAGAGCATGAACAATTCATCAATAGTAGACTCAGTTTAATCACAGATAGATGTTAAATATGATGATGAAAGCTTGTGGAGGTTTGTGATAGCCCTAATTTTCTCAGTGAGGCGAGAATCAAATTGACCAGGAAAGAGGGTACATGGAGGAAAAGACAGTTGAGGTTTCAAAAAAAAAATCAAGAAAACATGTAAGTCTTTTGAATAAGTAGGAAGCAGAACAGACTAGGGAACAGAGTCCCTAGTCTCTGACTAGGGGAAAGAGAAAGAAGGGGAAAGAGTATTCCCAGAAGATGATGGAAACAGATTTTTGCTAATGACTGATTGTCTTTTGCGTTTTTTTGCAAAAAATGTATCTCACACGTTAAAGCATATAAAATAAGATTCCTACCTTCCTGTACAAAGTTCCGGAACTCAAATATTCTCCCAGATTGTGAACGCCTACTGAAGCATACTGTAGATAACATGAGACTCAGAAGGTAGAAGGGTAAATGTCTCTATTATAAAATTTAATTAAAAGAAATGTTTAATAATGCTGTTTTTCATTCATAATAACTGGCTATTTTAAATGGATGGCTCTGAAGGGGAATAATTTGTCCCCTATTTAATTTTTATCAGCTCATACTTCTCCCCACCATCCCATTAGTCATCTTGACTTAACTGTGTTTGCCTTCTTAAAATACAGAGGGAATAAAAATTGATAGCTCATAAACACATATTAAAGAGTAATTTGAGATTTATAGAAGAGAATAAAGAGGAATAGAGAAAGGCCACTGTAGGTAATGGTATCATGTAGGCAAAATGAAATAATCCATACAGTGTGCACCTGGATGCATGTGTGTGTACATGTGCACGCCCCCACAGAAAACGAAGTTCTGACTCAATCATAAAAAGCTATTATAAAACCTTTATAAAATACCCAAATATATTTTTGTGTGTAATTTGCCTCTTTATGGAAAGGGCTTTCTTCTATATATTTTACTGTCACTGATGTTTAAAAATATTTAGAATTGACAATCTAGCAGATAGAACACTGTTACAGCTAAAAGATGGAATGACTTAGCTATAGATGATGTTCAAATAAGGAGAGAATTCTAGTCACCAAAATCAATATAAATGAAAAAGAATGTTTTAGTTATGCAATGGAATAGATACAAGGTGCCTATTATCTGTTACTTGAAGTGCAGAAACTCACTCCACGATATTAGCTCTATTTATGATTGGGGTATGAGAAGAAAAGGAAACTAGAGACAACACTGAGAAGAAAAGCAAACTATAGACAATGATCAAAAGACCCAGAGCCATCAACTTCCACCACCATAATACTCCCAAAGCAAATATCACCTGGTTTTTAACTGAAACATAGTTGACATACTATATTAGCTTCACAGGTACAACACAGTGATTCAACATTTATATGCACTATGCAGTGATCACCATGATAAACCTAGCTACCATCTCTCACCAAAGTTGTTATATTAACTATATTCCCTATGCTGTATATTGCAGCACACTGTCTTTATTTATAACTGGACATTTGTACCTTTTAATCCTCTTTCTTTTGCCCATCTCCCTGCTTTTCTCTTCTCTGACAAACACCAGATTGACTGCTCTCTGTATCTTTGGGTCTGTTTTGGTTTTGTTTGTCAATTTGTTTTATTTTTTAGGTTCCATGTGTAAGTGACATCACATGGTATTTGTCTTTCTCTTTCTGACTTATTTCACTTAGCATAATACCTTCTAGGTCCATCCATGTTGTGGCAAAGGGCAAGATCACCTGCAAATCTTAACTTGGAAGAACAATGTTTACTAAATCATACAGTTATGTGTAAGCGAATTGAAGAAGGAAAAAAAACTGATACAAAGAAAGACAAAGATACAAAGAAAAACTAAAAATTATTTCAATTCCATTTTCTGTACAGGCAAGAAATGAGCCTATACATAGAAAGGAGTAGAAGGCATTTTTGGAAATCCACATTCTTGGTTTAGTTAACATTTGTATCCCCTTCTACAGTACAAAGAAACAGGCTGAATGATTAAAATTGTAAACAAAAAAGGTTACTATATTAAACTGCAGGACTATTATTCTTAATAAATAATAGATTCATCATTTTGAAATTCTGAATACTTTAGATGATTCAAATTTCCATTAACAGTTTCCATTAATATTGCTTTGTAACAGGAAATACAATAACTTATATAATCTTTATAAATGACATTAAAAATAAATGATTTGTTGAGGTAACTACTGAAAAAAAGACAATGAAGTTGCATATATTGATAAACAAATGGAGATGCTATAACATCTTTTCTCTTCCAACTAAAAACAAAGATAAAGCACCTTTTCCAGTATAATATTTCAACTAAATCCATACTTCTTGGAATTAGAAATAAATAAAAATGAGATTAATAGAGTCCATTATTTTTAAAAATTCAGTGAACTGTGGACATTTTCAGGACAAACAAGTATGGCAACATCGATATATGCATCCTCCAAATGTGAAAGATAGTAATAACATAATGTACATGGAGGTCTGTGACAGTTCATCCTAAGTGGCCAGTGATATTGATGAATCAGTATCCTGCATCATGAGAACAACTAGACAATCCAATAATCCAAAGTAAAGTCTTAGATTTCTCTCTCTCAACATCTCTTAACATTGATCAGGCAATCAATTTTGTCTTAAAATGCAATGGCATCTCCTTGCAGTTTTGAGTGTTTTTGAGTCATTGGCAATATACAGGAAAGGATAACACACACTGAAGAACTCAGTCCCTGCTATTAGGTTCTATGTAACCGACAAGTCAACCTTTACTTATAGCATATGACTAGGACCACAAACTCATTATCAGAAAATGAGAAGCTACTCTCTATATAATGTGTCACAGTCCAGTATCAGAAAGTGATACTAAATGGTTTTTCTCATCCATTGCTTGATGACTGATATATAATCTCTGAAATGAGAGTTTTAGAATTTGCTATAAATGTTAAATACAAATCCATGCACATATCTCTTGATTTCCATAATATATCTAGGGTGTAATATCAGAAAAAGAAAAATCATGAGTAAAGAGTAATTTAAAAAACACTTTATGAAAAACAAGAGTTAGCTCATCTTTATGTACTTGAACTCTTTTCTGTCTCCTTTTTGAGTATTCCTACTTCTTCCTCAGTAGCTTTCTCCCTCCCCAACATAACCATGTTGCTCTAAGAGCCTTCCCTGTTTCAAACCCTCCCACATTCCACATTTCCACCCCCTTGTATGGGCCAGGCCATAGCAGCCTTCTAGCAGGTAGTCAGTCATGCATTTACAGGGCACCTATTATTTTGCCCAGTGCCACAAATGGTCAAACTAAAAAAGAAAGGAAGTTTATTTTGAAATATGTTGCCTGATAGTTATCAAAATGGAGCTTAGAATCATGGGCCCAGTGATATGTACTATAAATCACTTAGATTCATTTTTAAAAGTTCTATGCAATTATTCTATTATTTTTTTTAACATCACTGTGGATATCAGATCCTTTTGGAAAGAAATGAATTATGATACTATGGAAATTTCTTCAAAGACAGAGGCTTATGACTTGAAGAGTTTTATCAATTAGGAATATGCTTATTGATCTTTAAGGACTAGAAATGGTCTAGAAAACATAAGTTTAAGGATATTTCTGAAAATTTGAAATTACAGGGAGTCACTAAATTTTCCAGAAATACTACAGAACTTTGAAGTGTTATTATCAATTATAATTAGTACAATTTAATTTGTCCAATATACAAATATATGGAGCCACCTGAGCTCATGGTATTAAAACATTACAAAATATATTGGAATGTTAGGGCTCATGGTATTAAAACATTACAAAATATATTGGAATATATGGTAATTAGGTCTACTTTCCTCTTGCTGAGTTTTACACTGCAATCGATTTTCCTTAAAATTATAGGTTATATGACTCTCCTCTCTGAAGTCAGTCTAATAACACAGATGAACATGAGTCTAAGTTGGGTGAAATATTTTATTACTTCCAATTATTGATTATGTGCTTTCTCACCTACCCAGATAAACATTTTTAAAGTGACATGTTCAAGGTGTCCATTTTAAATGGGAAATAATTTAAATTATACCACATAATCTCAATTTTATGTGAAAAAAATTATAAAGACAAAAAAGACTAGAAACTTTCAAATTAAGTAGTTATAGGTAGATGTACAAATAGGGGTGACTTAAGTCATCTTTTTTAAACCAACATTTTCTAAGTTGATTTTAATTATCATAAATCATTTTCAGAACCAGAAAAATATATGATTTAAAATTTTTTTCTGGAAGATAATCATGTTTTGATTTAATGGAATAATATGAACATTTAGGCATGGTCATGAATTCTTCAAATGGATATCGCCCTGTAGACATGAATGGAAAAATATTACTCTGAAAAACTCACGGTTAAGATATTTGTGGGACAATATAATAAGAGATACCTAATGATGCCCATCCATCTTCAGTACCTGTAAATACACCAGAGGGACAAATAAGGCATGATTAGAGGGTAACCCATTTAAAGGTAACCCCCAACTAATTCAACAAGGCTTTGAAATTGACATGATTAAGATCTCCTTAAATAAACTTCACAGCATGCTACAATCTCAGTTTGTTTCCCAACCCCTACCCTTAAGCCAGCCACCTGGAACTGATCTCCATCAATTTCTCTTTTTCTCTTATTTTATCACCCCCCCCACATTAGATTAGTCTGTAATCCATTAATTACATCTAAGCCAGACTCTACCACAAAATACATTTGAACTGATATAGATCCTAAAATCTGAATATGTCTTACAAAAATTAAAATTGCAAATTTGATACATTGTTTATCTTCTCTGATAAAAGCTTCCATTACATTAATGGTGTATATAACAATAGTATCTTGGTATCAATGAAATGCAACATGTATATGTTTATGTTTGTGTATATAACTATACACTTAAAACTAATAATATTTTATTATAATTTTGTGTATTTGTTTCCAATCTACTGAAAAGAAGTGTCTCCTGCCTTACTGACCATTCTTGGACCTCGATAAACATCTTTTCAATACTCTCACATTTTTTCCCTTAATAAATTGGACATTTGTATCTGGGGCAAAATTATACACAATACTCCACGAAAAGGGGAATAGTGATGACAGAAACAAGGGGAATTTAAGCGTATCTATTTCTTTATTAAGAAATAAAGAAATTTCTTCTTGCAGAGAAGATTTTAGGAACATTAAATTATGAGTAGATTTTATTGATCTTTCTTGGACTTTATTGCTTCAAGTAGGGAACAGTTTGGGGCTAATCAGTACCTTCAGGGACTGATAATAAGTAATCTGTGCCTTAATTGTTCCAGGGGTATCAACGTCTTTAGAAAAAAAATCATTAGATCATATAATATTTTAAAACTATAAAGTAGTGATATTTCAGTACTCTTTTTAAATCTTACTACAATTCTGTGAGTCTACCACATTAGCTTATACATGTCCTGGGGCACAAAACAAGCAAGTGAAAGATAACTAGACTTTTCTTATTAAAGTTTTATGATAGTAAAAAAAAAATAGAGTCATTCTCAATAGCAACTTATTGTTATACATATTTATTGAGTAAAAGAAACATGGCCCAAGATCACACTTATTTAGATATAACTTGGGGGGGATGTCTTCCAACTGTCACTGCATTTAGCCAAGACAACTAGCTAAGAGTGAGAACTAAGGGTTTCAGCTGCCGTACGTAATTGCTATGTGACTGTTAGCAAATTATTTAGCCTCTTTATGCCTAATTTTCATCCTTTGCAGGATAGGAATAAGACAAACCACTTTAAAGGATTTCTGTAAGGATTAAATGAGATAATCCAACAAAATACTTATCCATTGCCTACAAGTATTCCATTAATCTTGGCTGTATTACTATTGATTAACTATTATTATCTAGCAATGTTATAAAGTAGGTTCTATCATCAGGTAATCAGTGAATACTATTACTACTATTAGTATTACTAATGCTAACAGTGATACTATTTCAGTAGATACAACTTGCAATGCATATATCTAGAATGTCTTAAAACTACGAATTCTATGGAGATTTTTAGAATTGTGATGGCAAGGTTTCTCAAATCATATTCTATGGGAATAATAGTCAATGGTGACGTAGAAAACTAAAGGATAACCATTTCCATTTTTTTAGTTTTTAATTCAATTATAGTTAACATACAGTGTTATACCAATTTCAGGTGTACAATACAGTGATTCAGTACTTCCATATATCACCCAGTTCTCACCACAACAAGTGATGAGTAGTTGTTAATCAAATGAGTACTCCTTAATCTCCATCACCTATTTCACCCTTTTCTCCCACTCCCAACTGCCTTCTGGTAACCATCAGTTTGCTCTCTAAAGTTAAGAGTCAGTTTCTTGGTTTGTCTCTTTTTTTTCTTTTGCTCACTCGTTTCTTAAATTTCACATATGAGTGAAATCATATGGTATTTGCCTTTCTCTGACTGGCTTATTTAGCTTAGCATAATACACTCTAGATCCAAACAGGTCTTTGCAAATGGCAAGGTTTCATTCTTTTTTTTTTTTATGACTGAATAATATTCATATACATTTATGGGCTACTTCCACAATTAGGCTATTGCAAATAATGCTGATGTAAACAAAGGGGTGAATGTATCCCTTTGAATTAGTGTTTTTGTATTTTGGGGGTAAATACCCAGTAGTGTGATTACTGAGTCCTAAGACCCATTACTGGGTCTATTTTTAACTTTTTGAGGAACCTCCGTGCTGTCTCTCACAGTGGCTGCACTAGTGTGCATTCCCACAAACAATGCAAGAGGGTTCCTTTTTCTCCATATCTTGTGCTGTTGATGTGGCCATTCTGACAGGTGTAAGGTGATATCTCATTGTAGTTTTGACTTGCATTTCTCTGATGATGAGTGATGTTTAGGATCTTTTCATATGTCTGTCGGCCATCTGGATGTCTTCTTTGGATAAATATCTGTTCGTGTCTTCTGCCTATTTTAATAGAATTATTTGTTTTGAGGTATTGAGTTGTACCAGTTATTTATATACTTTGGATATCAACCCTTTACCACATATGTCATTTGCAAATACCTTCTCCCATTAAGTAGGTTGCTTTTTAGTTTAGTTTTTTTTTGTTTGATGGTCTTCTTTGCCATGCAGAAACTTCTTATTTTAATGAAGCCCCAATAGTGTATTTTTGCTTTTGTTTCCCTTGCCTCCAGAAACATATCTAGTAAGAATTTGCTACAGCAACTACAGCCAATGTCAAAGAGGTTACTACCTGTGTTCTCCTCCAGGATTTTTATGATTTCAAGGTTTTTATGATTTTATGATTTAGGTCTTCAATCTGTTTTGAGTTTATTTTTGTGTATGGCATAAGAAAGTGGTCCAGTTTCATCCTTTGCATGTAGCTGTCCGGTGTTCCCAACACCATTTGTTGAAGAGACTGCCATTTTCCTACTGGATGGTGATTCCTCCTTTGTCAAAGATAATTGACCACATTCTGTTCTATTGATCTATGTGTCTATTTTTGTGCCAGTACCATAGTGTTTTGATTACTACCGCTTTGTAGTATAACTTGAAATCTGGAATTGTAATACCTACAGTTTTGTTTTTATTTTTCAAAGTTGCTTTGGCTATTTGGAGTCTTATGGTTACATACAATTTTAGGATGATTTGTTCCAGTTCTGTGAATAATGATGTTGGTATTCTGCTAGGAATTGCAATAAATCTGCACACTGCTTTAAGTAGTATAGACAATTTAACAATATTTGTTCTTGCAATCCATGAACATGGAATATCTTTCCATTCCTTTGTGTCTTCTTCAATTTCTTTATCAATGTTTTATAGTTTTCAGAGTCCAGGTTTTTCAGACAGTTTCTATATTTTGTTGTTGTTAATATCAATTCAAGAAATCTGCAGAGTATACTCCTATCTTGGAAACTAAAACTATAAGTTAATTTATTAAAGGATAATAAAATGTTCACAGAAAAGACACCTGGTTTCTTTGCTTCTTTCAGCATCCCTACACTTATTTAACCACAGAATTCTTTGATCACAAATATCCTATTAACTTCTTGACTTACATACTATCTAAGACACTACTCTCTGGAGTCCTAACAAGAACCATGTAGGTAACACAGTCAATTAAGTGGGCAACATACAGAAAAATAAAAAGAAAGATATAGACAAGGTACCAAGGAGGATATGTGGTTTTTTTTGTTTGTTTGTTTTTTGTTTTTTGTTTTTTCTGGGCACTGCAAAAGGAATACAGCAGAACAAGCTGGATTATAAATGCCAACCAAGCCCAGCCGGAGTATCAGGGAGACAGGGTGTGCTGGTGGGGACTGTACAATCTGGAGTCCACCTGCCCTGCTAACATGGACAGCTCATCGTGTCCATTCAATATTACACATCTAATGCAGCTAAACCTTTTCTTTTTTCTTTTCCCTAAAATCCTTATTTTCATATAAAGTCACCATCTATTTTTTTTTTCATATTAGCATTCCAGATACTTTAACAGCCCATGTTTTGCAGGGTCAGTTATACATTTCTCTATGTTGGATACAGTCCCCTGGCCAACAATTTGAGACTCCTAGCATAGACTTCAGTACACAAACTATTATCTATTAATTAATAAATTAATAATTCAGCTAATAGCTAAGTATTTTGCCTCATAACAACCCTGTGAGAAAAGAATTATTATACCCAGTTTCCTGATAAGGGGATCAAATTATAGACAGATGAGGAAACTTGATCAAGTTCACAGATCTGGAAGGTGGAAGAGCCAAAGCAATATCTGGCCATTCCTGGGTGCATAGTTATTTATTAGTACGCTTCCCATGTCCCACATATGGATATACATTTATTCTTATGTAGGATGTGGAATTTGGTGGGGTAGAAATATTGCCTCTGTTGCCTCTACTCACTTATCTTCTCTTATTCGGAGGTGAGGTAACTTTAGTTAAATGACATTTATTTCTCTGGATCAGGAGTTGGCAAAATATGATTTATGAACCAAATCTGGCTAACTGCCTGATTTATGAATCAAACTTTTACACAGCTTCACTCACCCATTTACACTTTATTTTGGCTGCTTTCATGCTGCCATGGCAGAACTGAATGGTAAGTGATGGAGGCTAGATGGACCACAAGACCAAAAATACTTACTCTGGCCTATAGAAGACAAGATTGTCAACTTCTGTTCTAGATACTGCAATATTTTAATTTAGGTACAAAATCAGAGTCCTTTGTCCTTAGAGATCACCCCTTACAGACCCTCATACAATAACTTTTTACTGAGTCCGTGTTTCTGTCACCCACAGGCCTACATTAAATGTTGATAATAAGAAAAACGCATACAATGATTTGTGCTGCATTCACTGGAGAGGTATTTATTGAGGATGTTAAGCTCATCACAGGGCTCCCTATGGAAACAATATATCTGTAGTTGGAGTACAATAAAAGGTCTTTTTTCTTTTCCTCATGAGGAATTAGCATTAATCACACAACCACTTCAAATCTTATAATTTGTTTTCTCTTTCCTTTAAAAGCTAGAAACTTTAAAGCTAAAACTGCAATCTACTAGCTTCCATCACTGAGCACATCTTCCAATTTAGTACTTTACCCTTGGTTTCATTTTAGTTCCTGTGTGTTGCTTCCCTTTCCCTGTTTTCTTTATTCACTTTACATTGTTATATAATGTATACATTATTTTAGCCATATCGCATCTCTTTTTAATTAAGATTGGACAGAAAGGAATGAGAGTAGTGGTTACATAGAAAAAGAACTGAAAGAAAAGATGTTTGCACCTTCTGCCCCTGTCACAGGAATCTATTCCTAAGATTGCATCATTCCCTATCCCTGGGGTTCAGTTTAAACCTCTGGAAAATAAGAAGGAAAGAGAATACTCTGACCCCACAAAGACCTTATCTAAAAAAATCTGCAGTTATGTACAGGGCTGTATCTTGAGAAGAAAGAGAACATTCCCATAGTTAGACAGAACACCTCCTGAGGTATGGTCATCTCATCCTGACAGTTTTAAGTATTTTTATATACAGATCTAATGAGATTTAGGACAGAGTACCTACTGTAATGGCAGCTTTTCATGGCAATGCTACATACAGGGGAAGCAAGGGATACTAATATAGAATTATAGTGGTGCTACTAAAATCAGAATAGAGTAGAACACAGGCAGATGTTCAGGTCAACTCTCTGTCTTACTGCCAAATAACATATGCAGGATGGTGCTGACCCTTCTTCCCTGCTACTTGCTTCCTGGGAAATTCGAAGTGTTGAGAGAGATCAAATGCCTCATAGAGATCCCCTACGAGAAAGTACTGCAACTTTTGCTAAAACATAAGTAATCAGGGAGCACATAGCTGGCTCAATTGAGAAGCATGTGACTCTTGATCTCGGGGTTGTGGGTTCAAGCCCCACACTGGGTGTAGAGATTACTTAGAAAAAGAAAATCTTAAAAAAATAAGTAATCAGTATTGCTGAACTTCATTCTATAAGCCTCACTATGGCATGAAAATATATTGACATTAGATTTTCCATTATACCTAAACTGGAGAATTTTTCTATGAAATGCTTTTCTACCTTCACAAAACTGAATTCACTTCTAATTCAATATTTGAAGAAAGCAATTGACTCATTCTACCTGCACCCTAAACCCTATATCATAATGAAAACATAAAGAATTGGAAAGGTAAATAGTCCTAACCCAGAAAGCATTTTATACTTACTCATTTTAAGAAATGAAACACAGCGTCACAAGAAGTAATAATTAAGAAGTAGTAACTGATAAGTTTAAAGAATACCAAGATCTTTAACATTTTCCTTTATCTGTAGACATAGGTATATAAGTGCTATGGTTACTATAGCTGGCATTCAGTAATTAGAAAACCATCAAGCTTACAAGTTACCACATGTTTGGTGTTAATATCTGTTTGACAGCTACTTCTTGAAATGCTACTTCTGTATTCTCCACTGAAATTACTAATGTTCAAATTCAGCTTTCTACTGAAAAATGCAAAAAACAGTGCTCATTCAACTGTACTTTTACAGCCAAGTGTTTAGGGTTCTTCATAAGGGAGCCTGGATTAAAGTTAAAACATCCTGATTTCAGCTATTTTTAAATGATAATGCACTATTACCACATAAGTTACAGCACGTCACATTAATCAACATTACACAGACATCTCAGAAGCGTGCTGTTCCCATGACAGTCTAATATAACGTCAAGGAAGATCTCTTAATAATAAAGATGGAATGTGCTGACAAAATCCATCCGTAAAAGGTACAAGAAGGGCATGAACTATTTTTCAACACAGTCAGAGGGACTTCTTCATGGAAACTTGCTGACGGCACTGTAGATGGAGTATTGAAGATACACAGTTTTCTCTAACATACTCGTTATATAATCTCCATTTTCTTATTAATGGGGAAAAAAGGCCTCTGTGCAACAAGTGAAGGATAATATTTTGCTCGGATAACTGATATCAGCCTAATAATAATTTTGTCACTTATGTGAAAGGGTTAATGTACTAAAAATTATTTAAGGAAAAGATAAAGCTATCCTAACAGTAACAAAAATGTGATTTTTGTATAAAAATGGATTTGATATTCCACCAAAAAGTATGTATTTTCCATAATGTATTTCTATGTCACTTTGGAATAGTTGAAAAATACATACCGCCTTAAGACACCATTATTAAAAACAATAAGTTGAGAAATTATAGTATACACACACACACACACACACACACACACACACACACACACCCTATATATATATCATTAATATAAGCTAAACTTTTTTTCATATTTTGACATTTCTGAAATCATGACAGGTCTTAAAAGTGAAGGCCTGTCATAGTTTTAGTGGTGATTTGCTACATAAAATGATGGTATATTTTTAATTGATAGTTTCTTAGAATCTATAAAATATAAGTCTTCCCCATAAAGTTAACTCCAGTTTATTCATTTTCCATAATTGTAAAGGATTACATTACTGATGAAGCAGTGCTATGAATCATTAAAATAAAAAAAAATACTGCTGTTCAAAAAGGGATATCTCTACATTTTCTTTTCTTTTAAATTTTTTTAATGTTTATTTATTTTTGAGAGAGACAGATAGACAGAGCATGACCAGGGGAGGGGCAAAGAGAGAGGGAGACACAGAATCTGAAGCAGGCTCCAGGCTCTGAGCTGTCAGCACAGAGCCCAATGCAGGGCTCGAACTCACGAGACGTGAGATCATGACCTGAGCTGAAGTCAGATGCCCAACTGACTGAGCCACCCAGGTGCCCCTACGTATTCTTATTACTATTGCTCAAGGAAGAATATTAAATGCCACTCAATTGTTTTTCCTCAACTTCTCTTTCTTAAGCGACAGATATGAGAATGTCTGCTTGCCAACACTATGATTATGTGATACTGTTTGAAATTCTCACAAAAGAGGCTCCTGGGTGGCTCAGTCGGTTAAGCACCCTACTCCTGGTTTCAGCTCAGATCGTGATCTCACGGCTTTGTGGGTTTGAGCCCCACATTGGGCTCTGTGTTGGCAGCATGAAGCCTGCTTGGGAATCTCTCTCTCTCTCTTTTTTTTCTCTTTCTGCCCCTCCCCGACTCGTGATGTCTCTGTCTCTCTCAAAATAAACTTAAAAAAAAAAATCTCACATGCCCCACCCAGTCTCTTGTCTTTTGATACGCTGTGCAGAATATGTAAAAGAACATGGTATTTAAATATTGCTTACCTGTGCTAGTAACATGACACAGTCTTCTTTATTTGGGTGCTATTATTTAACGAAGATTAAAATGAATTATGTTTCTGGAAAATTGTTCCTGAAAAACTTTATTGGAAAACATTATTGATAATCTAATTGACAAACCCTTGCTTTTCTGCTCACGGATGCCTTCCAGTAAGCATCACTGAAGTCTCCCTTTCCACTACTGTTATGTCTAAGTCAGAGTCTCCCAAGGAACCTGAACAGCTTCAGAAGCTCCTCATCAGAGGTTTGAGCTTTGAAACAACAGATGGGAGTCTGAGGAGCCATTATGAGCAATGGCAAACACTTACAGACCCTGTGGGAATGAGAGATCCAAACACCAAATACTTCAGAAACTTTGGGTTTGTCATATATGCCATGGTGGAGGAAGTGGATGCAGTCATGAATGCAAGGCCACACAAGGTGGATGGGAGAGTTGTGGAACCAAAGAGGGCTGTCTCAAGAAAAGAGTCTCAAAGACCTGGTGTCTACTTAACTGTGAAAACTATTTTTGTTGGTGGCACTAAAGACACTGAAGAACACCATCTAAGAGATTATTTTCAACAATATGGGAAAATTCAAGTGACTGAAATAATGACTGACCAAGGCAGTGACAAGAGAGACTTTGGTTTTGTAACATTTGGTGACCCATGACTCTGTAGATAAGAATGTCATTCAAAAATACCATACTGTGAAGGAAGGAAAGCCCTACTAAACAAGGGATGGCTAATGCTTCAACCAGCCAAAGAGGTTGAAGGTGTTCTGGAAACTTTGGTGGTGGTCATGGAAGCCATGGTGGAAATGACAACTTAGTTATACAGGAAACTTTGGTGGCTTTGGTGGCAGTCAAGGTGGTGGCAATGGGGGTGGCTATAATGGATTTGGTAAAGATGGAAACAGCTTTGGAGGTGGTGGAAGCTATAATGATTTTGGCAATTACAACAATCAGCCTTCATATTTTGGACTCATGAAAGGAGAAATTTTGGAGGCAGAAGGTCTGGTTGTTATGGTGATTGAGGCCAATACTTTGCCAAACCACAAAACCAAGGTGGCAAGTCCAACAGCACCAACTATGGTAGTGACAGAAGGTTGTAATTACTGCCATGAAACAAAGCTCAGCAAGAGAAGAGAGACAGAGAAGTGACAGGGAAGCTACAAGTTACAACAAACTTGTGAACCCAGCCAAATATAGTGGTAGCAGGGCCTAGCTGCTACAAAGAAGACTTGTCTTAGACAATACTCATGTGTATAGGCAAAAAACTCAAGGATTGTACTTGTGACTAAGTGTGTAACAGTTTATTTTAGTTTCTGTTCTGTGGAAAGTGTAATGCATTCCAACATAGGGTTTTAATGTATTTTTTGCACCCATGTTGTTGATTGCTAAATGTAATAGTCTAATCATCACACTGAATAAAACCAAAAATAATTGACAACCCCTTATTAAATGTGGAAGTCAAGTAAATCCATTAAATTCTGTATATAGGGTTCAATGTAAAAATCACAATTTCCCTGGTGCATTCAGTATATTAGACTGAAATTCAAATTCAGAATTTCATTTTTTCATCTTAATGGCATGTTGATAGATTCTGCCTATTATTCTGGCTTGTCAAATAATAACTTTTCAACCTTTCCCAACTGTGTATCAATCATTTGTTCCAACATACTTCAAATCACAGTGACCCTTCTACCCCTTAAACTTTCTTTCTGTGACCTTGTCCTTCATCCTCATAAAGCCATTGTCCCAATGGTCAATTTCCATATGTTTCCATTTACTAATAGCTAGAATCCTATATACCACCAGTTTTAAGCATTTTGCTCTCTGGCCACCACCTCCTGTCCCCCAATACCTTAGCTGCACCAATCACTCTTTAGGCAACACTGGGCACAGTCCATCACTCCTATCTATTGAAGGCTCCTTTCTTGGGTTTAAGAGTGCCACAACTCTTATATATCTCCTCCATCCTCTTGGACTGCTTCATTTCATGTTCAGTCTTGTCTGGTTTCTTTTAATAGATTTGATTGTGGAGGACTCCAGTGCTTAGTACCTAGAATTAATCTCTATGCCATTTACACGTATTCTATAAGTGATGTCATGAAACCCCATTTACTTGGTCATCTATATGCTGATGACTTCCAAATAAACCTCTCCACTGAGCTTATTAAACTCTTATGGCCAAATTCCTACTTGATACCTCCACTTGACCTTATCTAACAGAAATATCAACATATTCCATACTAGATTTTTCATAGTTCTCCCCTTCCTCCCATCTATTCCTAGTATAGTAATCCCCATCCCAGTTACTGGACAATACAGCTTCCAGTTAACTGAGTCAAAAATGCTTAGAGCCATCTTTTACTCTATTCTTTCTCTCATAACAATTTCCAAACCATTAAGAAATCCTATTCACTCTTCCATTTAAAAAAATTAAAATTCTTTTTATTTTATTTTTTTTAACATTTATTTATTTTTGAGACAGAGAGAGACAGAGCATGAATGGGGGAGGGTCAGAGAGAGAGGGAGACACAGAATCTGAAACAGGCTCCAGTCTCTGAGCTGTCAGCACAGAGCCCGACGCGGGGCTCGAACTCACGGACTGCGAGATCATGACCTGAGCCGAAGTCGGATGCTTAACCGACTGAGCCACCCAGGTGCCCCCCAAAAAATCAGAAAATTCTAATTAACCCCAGTGAAATTCTACTCTGCATGTATTACAATTGCTAATGTTTTTAAATTTATTTATTTTGCGAAAGGGAGAGCGCGCAGGGAGAGTGCATGTGATGGGGGAAGGGGCAAAAATAAAGGAAGAGAGAGGATCCCAAGTAGGTTCCACACTCAGCACAGAGTCTGACGTGGTGCTGGAACCCATGAACTGGAGGACATGACCTGAGCCAAAATCAAGAGTTGGACACTCAACCAACTGAGCCATGCAGGCACCCCATAATTGCTAAGATTAAGAACACTGATAACACAACATATCACAAGAATGTGAAGCAACTAGAAATCTCATGCATTTTTGGTGCGAGAGTAAATGTTAAAGCCTTTTGAAACACTGGAATATTCTTAAAATATTAAATATATACCCACCCTGCCCTAGTATTCACCCAAGAGAAAGAAAAATACACCCACAAAAATAATTGTACAAGACCATTTGTAATAGCTTTATTCATGACAAACATGTATGAACAACCTAAATGTCTACCAATAGGAAGATTAATAAATAAATTGTGACATAATCCACACAATGGAATACTACTCAGCAATGAAAAGACAGAACTACTGGTATCCACAACAACACAGATGAATCTCAAAAATGTGATAGTAAAAGCCAGAAATAAGAGAGTACAAAATGCCTGATACTACACACATGCGCGCACACACACACACACACATGAATGTACAGAACTAACCTCAGGGGAAAAATCCTAACAGTGGTTCCTTCTGGTGGTGTAAGGATTAACAGGAAAGGTGGATGAGGAAACTTTGCAGGCCTGGTAATCTCCTGTAACTTCACTGGATAATTGCTTGCCTAAGAGTATTGACTTGCCAAAATTCACCAAATTATACAACTAAGATTGGTACACTACACTGTATATAAATTTTACCCCAGTAATAAATATCCAGAAATTTAGCATAATTACTGCTAACATAACCTCTTGCTGAATTAATTATTGAAGTAGATCTCTGTGCTTCTACAACATATTTTTCCTACACTGTTTTCTACCAGTTGACCAGAATCATACCCTTTAAAAAACAATCAAGTCATATAAAAGTGCTGATCCAAACCTTCCAATAACTCTCTCTCAGAAGTAAAGCCAATCTCTCTTAATAATTTACCAGGTTCTTCAAAATTGGGTTCCATGCCACACCTCTCTGATCTCACATCTCACTGGTCCCTTGCTTACTCAGCTCCAGCCACACTTCATGTTTCTTGCCTCAGGACCTTCACATTTGCTGTCTCCTTCGCTCTGCTCCATGTTTCTGAATAATATACTCCCTTACCTGTGAAGTCTTTGTCACATGTCAGCTACTCTGTAAGGCCTTACCTGGCAACTGTACATAAAACTGTAAACCCTCAACACCTTTTATTTTACTTCCTTCTTTCAGTTTTTACATAGTACCTACACAAATGTACAAATAAATGCCATTTATTTGTTCATTTGGGGATTTTTTTTGTAGAACTTGTCCCACATTTAAAAAAAAATGTGTCTTTATTTTTGAGAGACAGACAGAGTGTGAGCAGGGCAGGAGCAGAGAGAGAGTGAGACACAGAATCGGAAGCAGTCTCCAGGCCCTGAGCTGTCAGTACAGAGCCCGACATGGGGCTCAAACTCATGAAACATGAAATCATACGCTGAGCCAAAGTCAGACACCCAACCGACTGAGCCACCCAAGCGCCCCAAACTTTTCCCACATTTTAATGTAAAAATTTATGTGGCAATGACATTTTTGATTTTGTTCACTGCTATATTGAGTAAAATAGTACCTGACATACAGAAGGTACTCAGTAAGTATGGATTAATGCACAAATGAATGAATGGATCTATAAATACGATTTTCTTCAATGTCCTCATTCTGTTATTTATTAAAATACTGAGGTAGACAGAGTGAAGGACGGGCATAAAACATATCACCAGGGAAATTTCCCTGCTTTACTTAGAAAGAATAATCAGCATTTGTTTTGGATTTATTTGCCAAGCTATTTATTTACCAAATCTTTCTGCCTTTCCTAGCATAACAAAGTCAACCCTGTAAGTTTTCATCAAAGTAGAATTTTCATCATAGTACAAAGTCAAAGCATTTATCGGTTGCTGGATTGATACCATTAATTGAGCTTAGCTCAACATATTTTAGATACAACCCATAAGTGGTTTCATTTGGTCTTTAATTAAAGCATGTTGCAATAGTATAGGCATTTCCCCAACAGCTATAACAAGAAAAATCATAAACTCTATAAAATAATATTTTCTCGGTGTTTTCAACTCTTCTATTCATTCTGTCATACGATCAATCCACAGCTGATAGAACCACCAAGTACACAATTATACAACTAGTGTCACTGTAACTTGGGACCATCATTACAGAGCAGGGAAATTCATATGGGAACTTGATTCAATAAATTATTTTAACATTCAAAAAGTACAGTATATTTGTTACTAAAGCTCAAAGAAATATGCCATTTGACTTCCATATAACATGTTCTGGTGTTACATATTGTTCCTAGTAGTGAGTTTAAGTTGGTTAAGCACACACTTGGTTCTTTTTCCACCATTTGCTAATTGTGGGATCTTCAGCAAGTTACTTAACTTCCTTCTGCCTTAGTTTCCTCATTTATAAAAAAAAAATAAAATGATACCTTTCTCATAGGCTATACAGATTATAAAGTGGGATAATGAATGTAAACTGTTCAACAGAATTTGCTATTATTATGACTTACATGTCATTGTAAAAGAAATAGCACAATTATGTTTTGTGTCCTTATAACTTTCCTTTTGTAACCTGATAACTTGGCTTGAAACAATATTAAAATAGGAAAACAATGACAAATGCTGAATGAACATATGTGAGTTAAATAATCTTTATGTGATTGGGTTTATACTTGTATTAAATATATGGCTGCCAATTTTTAACACCAGAGAGGTTTGACCGTGAGCACCTGAAATCCTTATCATAAAGCATGAGTCTACTTTGTGACACAGATATCAATATGCCTCTCTATAGATCAGAGAGTCAAGATTATAGCATAAGTGTCTCTCTGCCCAACTAATTTTAACAAACTATAGTTTTGTTGATCACTCTGCCAGACACAATGCCAGAGAGTCACTGATGCAAAGGCCTTTGTCCCTGCTGGGTTTCCATCACCGCTGAAGTAAAAATACTGACATTATAATTACCCCCTTCTAACCAAATCAGAGCTCCATTGCTGGCCTCAGTATCTCGATGGCACTCCTATATCCTAAAGATCTCTGTCCATTGGACCAGGCAAACACTGCTGTCAACCAATCCCATGCCACAAGAGACCCTCTAAGACATAAATACCTTCTGCTGTTAAACCTTAAGAAGGTTTGTTTGGGCCCATTCCCAGAAAATGTGAGATTTCTTTTTTCTTACTCATACACTTATATCTGTCTGGGTCATTGTACCTGTGGTCAAATACAGCTATACCAACCTGCTGACTATGTCACACTTCATTCTTTACAGAGAATGTTGCCCTGTCTGCTACCTTGCTTTGTGCATAGCGCCTCACAACCACAGTGTATAGGATATGTTTACACATATCCAAACTCCAACTATGGACAGAAGTCACGTCTTTTCCACTGCCAGAGGTGTCTCAGACCCCATGTTAATCAGGACACCTAAATGGATTTTAAGGACGGAATGCTGCCTAACCCTATACACTAGCTACATGTGTCATAGCTTGGGGCCAGTGGGATACTCTGTTACAAAAGAGAAAGTGCTATTTTCCTTGACTATTGCAAATTAATATTGTGCAATAATTATAAAATTGAACAGAGATAAGAAATTTCATTTAGAACAATATTAAGTTCTCAGGTTGATCATTAGTATGAACATTATCTTTATTCATGAATCTCTAATACCATATTTTCTTTCATTTATGTTAGAGGCTTTTAAAAAGAAAATAAGTGTTCTTTTTTCTTAACATTAACAATACAGATGCATATTGCATTCATATATATGTACACAGGAATTGTGGTAATTTAGAAAATATATATAAATCCCAAAGGAAAATGTAAAATACCTTAGTTCCCTAATCCATATATAACCACTGGAAATGATATCTCGTTCCTAACTTGAGATGAAAAATTATAGAAACATAAAAAGATGTCATTCTTGATGAGGCAAAAAATTCAAATGAGCATTTAATTATAAGTTTTATGACACCAAAATATCATCATCAGCACCATCATCAACAAACTCAGCAACCAAAAAAGAGCACCCTCTAAAAACCTCAGGCCACATGAAATGATATCAGAATTCAAGCTGAATTCAAAGCTTTTTTTCCATGAAGATAATGAATCTAAAACTCAGGCAAGAGAAGAAGGAAATTAAAATTTGTATGAGAAGCATTCCTTCATTGCTTCATATTACTACATCTATAGAAAAGAGGGAAGTAAAAGACTGAACAGGTAAGTTACAGAGTTTTGTTTTGTTTTGTTTTAAATCATCACATGACTAAGAAAAGAGAAAGTGGCTTAAGTCACTTCTACTTTATTGCATTATTTACCACATTAAATATTTAAAAAGGGACACTTCCATGCCTCATAGGCAACAAAGACTTATTTCAAAATGTAATATAATCCTGTAATTCTAAAATTATTCTATTGAACAACCATCATTCAAATAAGTTTGAAGTCATTATTAGAAAAATAATTCCATGAATTACAGGGTCAGACGTTCTTTAGCTCTATAATAATGCCCCCCTGATAGTTCTAATTAGCTGAAATTACTAAGGATACTGATAGTAAAGTGCTGTGAACTATTAAATTAATAGACCCTAGAAGACAAATGTAGATACAGCTTTTCATACTGCACAGGACTGCTCCATAGCTCACTCGTACACCAGGTTTCTGGAAGAGTAGATGTGAACATGTATAAACTCTTCAAAATAAATCCCATATGTTGGTAATATTTAGGAAAATCCTTTTATTTCACCTGCAGTATGTTCTTCGTGTAATGAAATTGCTGTGCATATTATATTACATGACATTAGTCAAACTGGGACTAGAAGCAAAATCTGGTTTCCTCTCATTGCGGTCTACCTAGACACTGAAATAAATTCTGTTGCGTATATGAGCAATTTGGATCACAGTTTGTGGCATTTTTTACCTTATAGATAAATAACCTAGTAACCATTTGCTCAATTCATACACAAATTTATACAGAATTAGGATTAGACTTTCAGTCTAATTTATTTTAATAATAGACTGGGTTTCCAATCTACTCTTTTCTGAATGCAATGTCACACAGGAAGTAAGTGTTTCCAGCCAATGTGCCAGAATTCTGCAGATGACTGATCAAAAAACAAAGATATTCTCATCACATGTGTAGGCTACCACTGTATAAGGTCTCTCATGAGAAAAAACAAAAGCAACAGGACAGCTCTCTCTACCAATGGTCTAGAAAGCAAGAGTCACATATTTTAAACAATTAGACAGTGTTAAGCAAGAGCTGTTTAAATGCTCCATTACATTTTTCCAGCTGCATTACAGAATTTTTTTAAAAGGAAGCAATCGATGTGATGCGGAATAGTTATAAAAGGCTCTTTGAAAAAGCACAATGAATTCACAAAAGAGGACATGCTTCAGGGAATTGTCCTGTGCAAGGAGTCACATGCTCCTTTTGAGCATCACTATGGATCTCAAAACAGTTGAATCTAAAACAAACAGAAGCCCACCAACTCCCATAAGACAGTGCACCGTGTTGGGGATCCTGGGTGGCTCAGTCAGTTGAGCAGCAGAATGACTCTTGCTTTTGGCTCAGGTCATGATCTCACAGTTTGTGAGTTTGAGCCCCTCACTGACAGCTGACAGTGCAGAGACTGCTTGGGATTTTTGGTTTCTCTCTCTCTCTCTGCCTCTCCCCCACGTACTCACTACCTCTCTTTCTCTCTCAAAATAAATAAACATTTAGAAAAAAAGAAGAAAGTACTGTGTGTTGTGACCACAACCTTCCCTCTTGGGGTGCTTGCCACCACTCACCCACGGAGAATCACTCCTACTTCTAGACTCTGCCTTCCTTAACACCTCCTATTAATTCACCTTCTTGTTCAGGCCATTCCCAGTTTCCAAAAAGGCAAATATCTCCTGAAAACCTCCACATCCAGCCTCCCAGGCATTCATTTCTGATGGGAGCTAGAGCCTGGAATGAAGTTAGATTTCCAGACCTGAGCGTGAGGTACTCAGGCATGGTGACTGGCACCAAGAATGTATCCAGGCTTCCTCATGGCCAACTAAATCATGGAAGTTGATGCTAAGGTGACCCAGGTGGCCTGTACCACTGAAGTGGCAACATTTCCCAACCCTGTATTGTGTTTTTCTGACCCTGTGCCTGTGCATCTTCATTTCCTAGGTCTGAGAGCTCACTTCCTTCTCCACTCTACCCACTACTTCCTGTCAGGTGAGAGACTGCCTAGCATATGCCAGTTTTCTCCCTTGAAGTTGGATCTTTTACTAAAGCTGTCAAGTCTCTTGATACAAGTCTTGCTACCTGCCCGGACCACAAGTGTCAAGGCACCCTTTGAATATTCTCCCTGCCTACTCTAATATCCTGGTACTGACAGCTTCCAGAATTGGGAATTCTGGGTTAGGGAAGTTTTGCCCTACTGAACACTCATGCAGAGACTCTTTGGTGGCCATAGGCTCTGTGGCCAAGTCACCTTCTTTAGTCCTTGCCCTGCCTTGGTAAGTAGGATTCTATTCAGCTTATTTGTCCACATTTGGGACCTGTACTTGAGGTTGAGGGCTCACCATGTCTAACACCCAGGTCAGCTTGACTCATCCTAAATTGGTCACTCACTTTTGATACACGCACCTATCATTGTGTTGCTGAGTGAGTTAGTACTCCAGAACATAAAGATATATGCTTTCTCTCAAGACACGAACACATTTTAGTTATTTCACCAACAGATACAAAGGCAGGCTGGTTCTTAGTCCCAATGTACTAAAGTAGATAGAAAAAAACTGCTTCAAGAGGTATAACAAAAAATTAATAGAAATAATGACTCTGACATTCTGTGCCCAGCAATCATCTAGCTAGTTGAATGTCTGGTGAATTCCTGGAAGATCTACTCTTGAGCATTATCTCTAAATGATAGTCTTTCCTCCAGTCAGCTTCCTGTCTAATATGGAATGGTGACCAGCATAGCCTGGCCAGATTCTCCCAGCACTTTTCCTTAGGCATTCAGTAGGGCTTCCGAGATCACCAATTTTCAAGGACAACCATCACTTCCCCCTCCTGACTTCCAGAAGGCTGCATCAGTCCTGTATACTCTAATGTTCAGGTGGCCATCTAGGGAGTCTAAAATGTCAACCTTTAAGTCTAAAGGTCAGTTCTTTCACAAGTTGGCATTGTCTACTCAGTTGCTTTTTGAAATACACACTTACGGCTCCCCTAGGCATTTTGGGGATATTATACAATAATTGAATGGCTTCAGGATAGGCCTCATTGTATCAATGGGGGAAACAGATATAAAATTTGAACAATTCTGTTATACCAGTAAATATATTACCTATGGCAGGATAATTCATTCTGATATAACCTTGTCATGTTCTTCCAGTATTTTGTCCGCACCTCAAATTCCAAAAAGACACCCACCAGCCTCTTTGTGCTTCTGTGCCCGGGTGAGGGCGGGGGGGTGTGACACTGGGCAGAAAGCAGAAGTTGCAATCAGTATGCTAGAGAAGAGTGTGTGTGAGTCTGTGTGTGTGTGTGTGTGTGTGTGTGTGTGTGTGTGTGTCTGTGTGTGTGTGTTAGGGGGACAGAAGAGAGGGGACGGTTCTATAAATCAAAATGGGCCAGAAGTCCAGGGATCCCCAAACTGTCAGAAGCCTGTGGTTGAGTTTACTGGCTCCTTCTCAAAAAAACAGAACAGTCTAAATTATCACATTGTGATATCAACAAGCAAGAAAGAATTTTTTTCCACTTTTAAGGAACAGCACAAAGTAAATGAGTGACAGAAAAGTTCTTCTTTTAAATTAACATTGAAATAGTCACATCTTTAAAAGAGTTGTATCTCTATTTATAGATTTATATTAACATTCACTTAAACTATTTGCTGCTGAGTACTTTGCCATTTGAAGATGTTGAGAAATACGGGTCTATTGGCTCTTCATAAACAATAGGCACTAAATAAATGTTAAATTCAATACATATCAATGATAGGAATTACATATATATATTTGGAAGGCAAAAGTAAATTTTATATATCTGTCCCTACTTTTCAAACATGATAAAACTAATTTTTCTAAAGAATAGTATCTTCCAAACCATTTTTCTTCTACACAAACTTCATTAATAGTATTCTTTTTAGATTTAAATTACTTTCTAACCTCATTACTTGTCCTGCATAAACTCTCAAAAATCTGCCAATTCAAAGGAAGCACTCAAGCATCCCTTTATGTCTGAAGGATCAGGAAGTCTTAAGAGAAACAATAAGTGGCTTTGTCAGGTAGTGAATAAGGAAGAAATGTCGGCAGTAAGGAATAAACCATGTTCAATTTTAACATGTAAAAGAACATTTCTTCAACTTCCACTTCATTTAAAATCCAATCACTAGAATGAAGGTCTTTAAAAATTAAGATGTCTCTTCTAGAAGATCAGTATCCTGGAAGGCAGCTATACTGGTAGTAATTGATCTTTTAACCCTAGGGAAATTCAAATCAAAACAAATGAGAAAAAAAAAAGAATCCAGTAATGTGTAGGTTCCATGCAGAGGCTTTAAGTCAGTTTTCAGCCCTCAGACTATTGACATTTAGGGTCAGATATTTCAATTATTTGTTGTTGTGGTCTAACCTGTGTATTCAAGGATGTTTAGCAGTATTCTTGGGACCTACCCACCAAATGCCAGTTGCTCCTTCCCTCCCCCTTCCCACACCCTGTGATAGTCAACAATGTTTCTAAATACTCTCAAATGTCCCCTCAAAGCAAAATTCCCACCCCTAAAACTACTGTTTTAATCTCATTCCGTTCTAGCTAGTTTCTCAGTGGCATTTCCTTCATGCAGCTGTTTATTGAGCAAGAAAGGATTTGATTTTTTATATTTATAAAAGTAAAAAGGTGCAAAGGCTGAACAATGCATTTATATTGGTATCTGTAACTAAGGAATGAGTGAAATCTAATGTCATGAATTTTTAGGGGGCTTCTTTCAATGAAAAGAGAGTGTATTTAAAGGAATGTCGGGGCTTTAAGATCACTGAGGTCAGGCAACCTAAATTAAAATTTCATTTTTAACATTTAGAAGCTGTGTGACTATGATTAAGTTAAATTCTGGACACCTCTAGTCTTCACATTGAAAAGGCAGATAACAATATCACTACTTTACATTACTGTAGAAATAAAATGGGATAACACCCAAAGGGGCTGGCCACATTTTAGATAATCAATCTATTATCTTATGTGTATAACCAAGAAGATATAAAAATATTATGTATATGTTCTTTTTTCCCCTCAAAATAGCATATTTTTTTTCTTCTAGCTTCTTAATAATTAAACTAGAATTATATCATTTGGAACATCCTCTAGATCTCTAAAATAGTGAAATTCAAATTTATTTCAGTTTGATTTTATGATGGAATAAGGCAATAGAGTAAGCATAACTTTAATAGTTATTTCATCTTTCACCTTTAAGACTCTGGCTGTATATAAATAAGTTTGAAGGGGGGGCACAATTGACATAACTTAACTGCACTAAAGAATTGGACTGCTGTTTCTTACAAAACCATCCTGAAACCCATTCATCCTAAGCACTTGTCTAAAGCCAATGAAATGCATACTATTGATATTAAGTAGACATATAGTGTGATATATTACTCAATATTATATTCCAGTAAGAATCACTTGCAGCACACTATTTTGTATACAACAACTGAAACTATTGAGGCTCCTCTCATGAGAAACTCAAATCAAGCATGATTCCTGTCCTTAAGAAGCTTACACTTCCAAAAATGAAACTCTAATAAACGCATATTAAGTGTCTGGAAATAATCAAAGTAGAAACAATATTGAGAACTTAGTCATCTTTTCCAGGATGCATGATCTCCTCAATTTGGTAAAACATTCCCTTCTTCTTTCTCCAGGTAACAGCTCCAGAAATGCTTTGTTCTCTTACAGAAACTCATGGGTCCAGTCAAATCATTCCCCACTTCCAGGTGACACCCAGGAATAAAAAATGATGATATAGTATAGTCCATCACTCAGCCAGATTGCAATACTGCCAAATATTTTCCAAGATATCAGGTCTCAGCTTAAATGTTAGATCCACAGGATAGGCTTCCCTGACCTTGCCAACCAGACTAGATTAGCTCCTCCTGCAGTAAGATTCCTTTCACCTTATACTTTTGCTGTGCACACTTTACATGAATAGAATATGTTAATGTTTAGAAAAATTTGTGTCCAAAGCATAAGGCTATGTCCAATATATGAGCCAGCATTTCCAGGTATAGGATTATCAACATCTCATTTGTTCCACAGTTTAGCCAGGCTGCTGACCTCATCTAGCATTACTGCTCACAGTTCTGGTTTAAGGAGACATACTTACTAACTCTACATAGATAACAAATAATTGAACAATCAGTTCACTTATGAATAAATCAAAACTCAAGCAAGCAGCAAAAATTATAGGCTAGTTATCTACTAGGCCTATGTAATTTGGAAAACTCTCTAGTTTGCTATCAAAAACTGAAATCTACATTTATTACAGCTTGTATTTAATTCAATTATATTTTAGAAGAAAAAAGATACTTTTATTGAAATTTCTTGCATTCTCCTTGATCATGAAGGCTTCTATAATCTCCAGTATAGTTAATTATTAGTAACAAAACATGCTTTTTTATTTAGTTATCTTATCAGAGACTTCATTTATTTTCCTAAATCACATTCAGTTCAACAAACATTTCTTCCAAGTCTAAATATGAATAAGAAACTTCTCTCAGTGACTAGCTATAAAACCCAGTGGGAAAAAAAAAACAGATCATAGGTCATTTTAATAATATAAGTAAAATGTACGGGAAAAAAATATATCTAGAGCCTAACCTGAAGCTCAGTGAAGGATTCCTGGGGAAGATGAACATGGCGTAAGCCTTAAAAGATAAGTAAGAATTTTTAAAAATAAGAAGATAAGAAGGATTTTCAGGAATAATATGATCAAGGCTGTGGAACAGCATGGTGTTTAACTGTAACTAAAGACAATTCAGAATTAGGAGAGCCTAGTGTGAGGAAATAGGGTCCCAGAACAGAGAGGTCTGAGAGCCATTCGTGGACTTGTTCATTAAAACATCAAAGAATCATGGTATCCAGATGTGTATCACTTTGAAAGAGAACTTTTCTAACTAGGCCACGGATGGCCAGACAGATGTCAACAAGCTAAAGGAAGAGAAGAAAATGGCTACTCTTTGACATTATCATTTGATTAATAACGTTAGGCCATCCTGTACAATATTTTGGAGAAGTCCCATTATAGGAAATGCAATGAAAATCCTGTAGTTGTAATATTTCACCTCAGCTCTTGTAATCAAACAGACTAGCAAATAGATGCTGCAATTACTTATTCATGTGAAAACTATTATTCACTTCATTAGATCAATGTTTTCTTGTTCCAAGGTTTTCCTACGGTTTTGCTTTCCACTCTTCGCTTCTTGCTCACAGAGGAATAATTTGTCTGATCTTCCTAGGTAAATAAGATATTCTCCACAATCAGTCAAAGCAAAGAGATCCCTAGACCCAGGGAGGTATACTTATACACTATCACTTGCATGCATGGATACAAAGACAGTGCAACTTCAGATTCTGATTTCTAACCATTAGCCCAGTTGTCAGAACAGTATACTTAACAGTACCCAGGGGAATGAGTAAGCTTGATGTTTAATGCAAACCAGCTTATTGAAAAATAGGATCACTTCATATTATATTACAAAGCAATAAAATAAAAAATGAGGCCCCAGGGAGATATTTAATGTATATTCACAGAATTTATCTCATAGGGGGTTGGTAGTATAATTACCAAGGTAAGTGGAATATAGTATTAGAAAAATTCTAAGCCTAGGATTTCCAGCAAAATTATTTAGAATATGAAATATATTTTTGTATAACTTGAATATCGATCATATTAAAAGTAGGCTTCAACGAAGAGCAAAATCCACATTCTGATTAAATAATTCTATACATCATATATACATGTATACGTATATACTTTTGAAAGGTGGTATACATATTTTTTAGAATATAATTAAATGAACATTTAATTTAAAATACATGAATAAATACATATAATGTGCACATTTTAAAGTTAGAATAATAGGCCTTATTTAGATTCAGAAAGCATCATAATGATTATACGTAGGGTCCCTGATCAACTGGGACCTACATAGGTCTTATTCACAAGTGTATGCTTGTAACAAGGAAAACACCCAATGTTTATAGAATTAGATTAAGTAGGGGCGCCTGGGTGGTGCAGTCGGTTAAGCGTCCGACTTCAGCCAGGTCACGATCTTGTGGTCTGTGAGTTCGAGCCCCGCATCAGGCTCTGGGCTGATGGCTCAGAGCCTGGAGCCTGTTTCAGATTCTGTGTCTCCCTCTCTCTCTGCCCCTCCCCCGTTCATGCTCTGTCTCTCTCTGTCCCAAAAAAAAAAAAAAAAAGTTGAAAAAAAAATTAAAAAGAAAAGAATTAGATTAAGTAATGTTAAAATTGAGAATTCATTTAGACACATTAAAAAGTTTAAAATCATCTAGCCAACATGTTTTTTAGTCTATAATGACTTTTTAATGGAACTGTTGGGTTTTCATGACATCATAAAAGTCAGAAGTTTTTCAACCACACTGATCATCTGAGACTACTTAAAAAAATTTTTTTAAATATGAAACTTATTGTCAAATTGGTTTCCATACGACACCCAGTGCTCATCCCAACAGGTGCCTTCCTCAATACGCATCACCCACCCTCCCCTCCCTCCCACCCCCCATCAACTTTTAGTTTGTACTCAGTTTTTAAGGGTCTCTTATGTTTTGGCTCCCTCCCTCTCTAACGTTTTTTTTGTTTTTTTTTTCCCTTCCCCTCCCTCATGGTTTTCTGTTAAGTTTCTCAGGATCCACATAAGAGTAAAGACATATGGTATCTGTTTTTCTCTAAAGAAGACTCTCTAGATTCTTCATTACACTTATTATAATAGGGCTAATGCTATGGAATAAATGTTTGTGTTCCTCTAAATTTCACATGTTGAAGTACTAAATCCTCCAATATGATGGAATTTGGAGACTGGGCTTTTCAGAAGTTACTGCATTTGAATAAGGTCATGAAGGTGGATCCCTCATGATGACATTGGTGTCCCGATAAGGGACCAGACACATTTAATTATGCAATTGGAAACCAGCTCCAGTGGTTCTTGCCCAATTAAAGTTGAAATTCTAAGAAAGTTCTCAAATCTGATCTGTGATCTTTTTTACCTGCTTTCTCTCTTTCTTAGTCCTCATAAAAAAACAGAAACGCCTAACATATAGAGTTCTGTTGATTTTTTATCTCATGATTGTCCTAGGAACTAATACAAAGATAATTTCTGGAAAATAAGAAACAGTAAAGACACAATTACAGGCCTTTTTTTTTTTTTTTAAAGTAAGTGTCATGCCCAGTGTGGAGGCCAACATGGGGCTTGAACTCAAGACCCTGAGATCAAGACCTGAGCGGAGATCAAGAGTCAGATGCTTAACCGACTGAGCCACCCAGGCGTATCCAGGCTATTTTTTTTACATAAAATTTTAACTAAAAAGTACTCCAGAACTGGGATAAGATATAAAAACTCAATGAGATAGAAGGCTTCAATCCTCAATTTTTAATCTACATGAGGAAATAAAACTTACGTATATGAAACAACGAGAAAATAAATCTCTAGTTCTCTGATAGAGTGGTAAGTGGTAGAGTGTTAGTAGAGGTACTGTAAATATTCACAAGAGCAAAAGATAAATTCTTCTTAAGGCTATGTTGGTTTTGTGTGCCATCATTTCTGACAGACTATAGTTCTGTCCAGACATAGCAAAGCATGAGAAACACAAAAACCCAGTTCCATATATCAAATGACTAGCTTGTTGGTTAAAGTCAGGCCCTTAAAATCACACAAACAGTGATTTCTGTATTTCAATTAATTTATTTTAGACAAAAAAATGTCAAGAAAATAGATGATGTTAAATGTAATCCTTTTCCTCAATGTTCTCTCTGATGTGTTCTAAGAGATACCTTATATAATGTAGCAGAAATGAAGCTGTGGGTGTATTTTAATAGCTATAGCAGCCCTCTTTATATAGTTTTTCATGTCCTTATTCTTTAGGGTGCTTATAGGCAGAGAAATAATACACCAATATTCTCAACTCATAATTTTTTCTAGAACAATGGATTTCATGTGAAACTTCATTTATTTAAACTAATATTGGACAAGTATATCAAAATATACATATTTCTGAATCTTGGAGAAGTATGCTATCTTCCCTCTCTCTATTAAAAGGATTACTCTAAAAATACTTTTAATACATTAATAACGCCAAGCAACATTTGTTGATAGCTAATTATGCACTAGGTGCTCTTTTAGTTGCTTTTCCATAATTATTTAATTTAACCCTCATAACAACCCTATGAGGTAAAGGTTAAGCATCTTGCTCAATGTCATAGGAAGCAGTGGATCCTGTACACGAACCTAGGAGTGTGATTTTAGAGCTTATATCCTATAACTACTTTATTTACCCCAATTATCTTGACAGCATCGTTATAACAATAAGCTGCTCATCTGAAAGGGCACAGGAATCCAATTCTTCTTGCACTTGGACTGTACATGTATTTTTCTAATATTCTATGCATGCAGGTTTCCATAAACATATATACCAAATCAAACTTGAGTATATAGATTTGAGGGGGGAAAATTTCAGTGTTTTTCAGTAAGCTTTTTAAAAACATGCCCAGAGGGAATCATGCAGCTAAGATCTGCACAACATTTATAACATTTAAGCAGATGAGAATTAGCGACTATAAGACTTTAAAATTCATACTGGCAGGAAGCCGCAAGGAGTGATGATAAAAGAAAGCAAAATGATGCAAATTTAAGTGGATTAAATAGAGAGAAAAATCAGTGTGGGGGGGGGGGATCTTTAATCAAGCCAAAGTGCTGAAGACAATAGGAGTTGATGATGTAGAAATGGTTAATAGTTTTATATCTACTGAGATCAGCCCTATTCAGGTGATTTTTTTTTCAGATTTTCTAGTTCTTGATAACTTACTCTGGTAAGCCAAGAACATGTAGTCTGGTAGGACTGAGATGAACTCCACATAAAGAAAGAATTTTATCTAAATAGGCTCAAAATTTGAGAGCTAGGAAGGAGTTTAGATATCATCCAACCCCATCAGGAAAGACGTGAGACCAAAAGAGGTTAATTAAGCTTTCTCAAGGTCACCCTAAAGTTGATTAATGTAAGCTTGAGTAAGATAGTTATGTAGTGGCAGAGTCCACAGTGAAAACCAAAAAAAAAAAAAAAAAAAAAAAAAAAAAAATCTAACATGCAGTGTTACACAAAGGAAAAGACTACAGAAAAAAAAATCTCTTTAATATTGCCTTTAAGTCCTTTTGAAAATCAGCAGCAAAGACATTATAAAAGATGGAAAATTATAATGATCATTAAAATACTTCTACAGATAAATGTCCCTTATATATTTTCTAAACTCAGATGATCTCTGCATGTTCTCAATATACCTGGAGATTAAACCAACCACAAAGTTGTTCTTCTCAATTTCTCACCCCCTGGGCAAGATGTAAAATATAAAATATAGGCAACTGAGAATTTTAAGTCTCTAAATGCTATTTTACTTCCTTCAAATAGTACCTGAGGATAAAGGGTATATGGCATGCAGACATCAAGAAGACTAAACTGTTTAAAAATCAAAAGACAATGAAATTAAGATTAACAAAGCACACTACAGGAGGAAAATTAAAATGCAAAGATGAGAACAGTTTTAGGTGGGAGGGAATATGATGCCCTGAGTCCACACTCTAAACTGTGGACTAAAGCAGAAATCCCCTGGTGAAAAGGAATGGAAGACTGAGATTTAGCTGTGGTAAGGGAAGGAAAGAGTAAGGGGACAAAAGTCCAGAAGGTAGAAAAGATGGCCTTCAATGCATGTGATAGAGGGAACCACTGAAATCAGTGGTGTGATGTAAGCATGATTTGTGAGAAGTGGCCACTGAAGGGAGGCTGAAGTGTGGGAGACTACTTAGCAGGGGAAACAAAGCTCCATCTGGGTGCTCATCTGAGAGAGAACGGGTGACTGACTTGTGGTAAATGATTCAGAACTTGGTAATGATATTCTGGTCGACTCAGCCAATATTTAGAAAAAAATATTTTCAGATTCTCCACCATCTTTGATGAAAAAAAAGAAAAAAAACGTTTAGAGACTGTCTTCATGAAACTCAGTTTTCCCGTTATCTAGGTAGTTTAACCAATACTCATTTTTATCAGTGAAATTTTCTCTAACTCAGAAATTCACACTTTGATATGGGTAAACCAGAATATGGCATTAAAGGAAGATTCTTGCAATCATATCTTACATTTTCCATGTAGGACCTCAAGTGATTTTGCTCTCGTTTAATAATCTTCCTAATTTGTAGCCTTGGGTTACTCTTGGTCTGGTGGATTATAATGTGGTCTCAATGCTTTATATAGGGTATGGCTTCCTTAGATCTCATAATGCTTTGCTTAGGACTCATTTAAAATCAATTTAATGTGTATTTCATATTCAATTTGTTAGTCTTTTTACCTTGAGTTTGGTCATATAGACCATATCAACAACCACAGCGATATAGCACAACAAGCACAGTGTGGTATACTAATTTCCAATTCAAAAGTATTTAAAATGTAATAGGCTATTAAATTCTTATAACTTAGATTTAAAGGAGTGTGCAATTGGAAGAACTTGTGGATGCTTACCTGATGATATAATGGTTTATGGGTACCATTTATTTATAGCTTACTACTTACCAGGCCTAGTGGTATAGGTCTTATGTTCATTACCTCACTCAGTTCTTCAAATAACTCTGTGAGGTACTACATACTATTCTTCATATCTTATAGGTAAATAAACTGAATTGTTATCGTTCAGCAAGTAAGATGTATAGGCAACATGCTGAGCACTTTGAGTGCTCTGTGACCTAATCTTAACAAAACAAACAACAACAACAACAACGAAACAGATGTAGGCTGTATCTTTATCCTTCGTCACTGAGATGAAGAGAATTTAAGTAACTTGCATAGTTTTTAAGTGGCAAGTCCTAGCTCAGAGAATTTCAGTAGCTTTCTGAATATACAACAGAGCTTAGATTTAGAAAGATGTATACTAACTTAGAAGCTCTGATCTCAAACACTATAGCAATTGTCACTTAATCTGACTCTAGATGGACAATTTCCAGAACATCCAGAACAGGGTTAAAACTCCGCTATTAATTTACACAAGAGATATTATAACTTCCGATAACTATTATTCAATTATATCAAAGCCACAATTTTAGTCAGAGTTTATACCCACACACACTAAACTTTTCCTGTTAGGATTAAACACCCTGAAGCCACTTTCTTTCATACTGAAGCTACTCTGACCGCTTTCTCTGTCCTCCTACCAAAACGTTGATTTTAACTGAAGGTTCTAAAACAAGGTTATGTTTAGAAGAGCTGAAGGCAAAAGCAAAATTTCATAAATCTCTCAAAACAAGAATACCAAAGCATTCTTATAAGACATGACACACTTGTAACTTGTCTACTTGACAATGATCCTGCCAATATTTACAAAGCATCTCTTAAATGATTAGTATTTTGAATGTCATGGATATAAATACCGTTTCTTAACTTTAGAAAATCAATATTGAGATGGGAGAACAAAGGTATAATGGAATATACACATGCAACTACCTATAATACAGTCTGTATAATAGCAAACTGGTTAAGAAGGAAGACTGAAAGTGAATTCTTAAGTTGAACAATGAATGACACAAAGCCATGTTACTACCTGGGTAAGACTGTGAAGTTTACATAAACTATTTCAGGTTACTCATCTATGAAATGGGGATAAGAATAGTGACTGTATAAGGCAATATTGAGAATTAGACAATATAATGCCTGTGACTCACAGTAACTAGCTAATATGTGTTACTTATTATCATGGAATGTGCTAAATTGTATGAATAAAGTTCTATGGGAACCCAGAAGAAAGGCCAACCTATTCTTTCTAGGGGAGAGAGGTGGGCAATTAGGGAATTTTTGGCAGAGTTCTACATTATTCCTCTGTCCTGATTCAGTTGCATGGAGAAGAAAGTAGAAATATACTTTAGAGAGAGGTAACCACGTAACTAAGGGAATGAATGGAAATGTATGGTCCACGGTGAAGTGGCCAAGCTCCAGTAAGACAGAACATAGGGTTTTGGGTTAAAATGGTAGGGTTAGAAAGGGAAATGAAAGAAGTAGTAAGAGACTAATTATAAAGACAGAACTAAAAGAAAGGCAATAAACATGTCTGCCAGCAAGAATCCTCTAATGTCAACTGAGTTAGTTGGTGCTAAACAACTCAAGAGGCAAGGCCATGACTCTTCAAGCCTAGCACTAGTTTGTTAGGTAGAATTGTGGCTTCTTTAAATTAAGTATTCAGTAAATGCTTATTGAATAAAATTGATAACTTTTTAAAATATTTATTTATTTATTTATTTATTTATTTATTTATTTATTTTTGAGAGAGAGAGAGGGAGGGAGAGAGAGAGAGAGAGAAAGAGAGAGAGAGAGAGAGAGAGAGAGAGAGAGAGAGAGAGAGAAAGGGCAGAGAAGAAGGAGAGAGAGAATCCCAAGCAGGCTCTGCACTGTCAGCACAGAGCCAGACACAGGGCTCAGCCTCATGGATGGCAAGATCATGACCTGGGCTGAAATCAAGAGTTGGATGTTTAACTGACTGAGCCAATCAGGCACCTCTAAAACTGATTAATTTTAAAGTGACATAAGAGAATCACCAACCTTGTCATGTAGCTTCTGCTGAATATATTCTGAGAGCAACAACTGAGTGATAATACCTTGCCTTTATTTGGTTCATTCTGTTACTAACTTCACAATTCTATGTTAAGTACACAAATTAATACTTTAATTAGATCAACAAAGAGTACTTTTTTTTTCAAATACTATTCCACTTGAAGTGGGAGAGAGTTCATACATTTCTTATAAAAGCTCATACAGCATTTCTTTCATTTCAACTTAACCACCCAAATAGTTAAGCAATCTGCATTTCTGCTAATATTCAACATAAAAGCATACAATTTATTTCAAAATAAATAATATAACATATCCAATGAACGTGGTGCACCTGCATTAGCATGGGTAATAAGTGGTGACGTCAAAGTAATTCCTATCATCCATTATATATAGCCCATTTTGAAAAAGTTGGCTACAACTATGCATTGCATTTTATTTAATCAAGAATGGTACATATTACTAATTCAGTTGACAGTAACTTTCCTGAGTGTCCAATTTCAAAAGAAATTAGAACTGGAATAGATGATATATCAACTCAGTGATGACTGTTTTCTATTCAATCAAAATTGTGACACAATAGTGAACTCCAACGATTTTCACTGTAATATTACTAAGCATTTTTTGAAGATGTAGGGAATATTATTCAAAAGGTTAAAGTATTTGCAAAAGTCCTATAGGTAATACTACAGCAACCCTTCCTTCTTTTATACTAAAATGAAATCATATGAAAATGAAGTTTCCTAATGTTACTGTAGAATACAATGTATTCAGGTAGTTATATGTAAATTTTATGAACTCAAGAATGGTATACATATAAGTTCAGAAGATTTTAACACACAAATTCTACCAGATACTTTTGCTAAACAGAAACCCATGGTAATACATAATGTGTCATACGTAGATCAACTCAATATCTTATGTAGCTAATCAATACATAAATATTGTTTTCTTCCTATGGACTCTGCTTAAATCATTAAATCCAATGAGTATTTTTTCTAAATTTTTCACATTTATTCCTTTTTGAGAGACAGAGAGAGACACAGCGTGAGCAGGGATGGGGAGAGAGAGGGAGACACAGAATCTGAAGCAGGCTCCAGGCTCTGAGCTGTCAGCACAGAGCCCGATGCGGGGCTTGAACCCACAGACCGTGAGATCATGACCTGAGCCGAAGTCGGACGCTCAACCAACTGAGCCACCCAGGTGCCCCTCCAATGAGTATTTTCTAGATTTCTGTTTTGGTCAGATTCTACTACTCCTACAGAAAGCAAGGGTACTGAAGATGACTATATTGAGCAGGTAAAGTTAAATAGATCATTTTTTGGAATAATGAAAAACTTTTTAGTAACCAAACTGCTAAGTGGGTGAGTTAACAAGTGACTGATAAAAGTTGACCTCAGAACCAAATCAATTTTCCATTTCCCAAGTTGAGTTACTTGTCAATGTTTTGAATTGTTATTTTTGTAGCACAGACTTCTGAAACACTGTCTTCTGCAAATAACTGAATTTCTTTTTCTGTGAGATACATTTTGTGCCATGCAGACCTTTGGCAACTTCATGTTACTCATCTGCTTTATTACAGCTGCTTTTAGGGATGTGTGAATTCTACCATAAACTATTTATTCTGAAGGAAATCCTAAAAGTGCAAGTAAAACTGTATGTAATATACACACTCTCTAATAATTGTGGTAAATACTTACGCTGTACAGTTTGGGATTCTATAGGGACATCACAACTAAATAGATTCCACTGAAATACAATCTACAGAGCGTTAACTGACATTCTCAGTTGTGTACGTTCTTAGACTATAGCTAAAACGTTTTCCCGCACAGGTTGTCAGTAGTAGGCCAACTATTCATGTCTACCAATACTAACAAGGTATGCTAATTTGGTTAAGATACTCAAGATAAACACAGTCTATAGGATTTTTATGTGGAACTCTTTCACTACTATTACATAAGCAATTGCATTTTCTCTCTTGTTTTTTAGAATTTCTTTTTTAGCACAGCTTTAGGTTTGCAGCAAAACTGAAATGAAAGTACAGAACGTTCCCATATCCCCTCTGTTCACACACACACACACACACACACACACACACACACACACACACACCTCCCCCATATTAACTCCTCAAACCAAAGTGGTATATTTGTTGCAATCATTGAACCTACGCTGACACATCATTATCACGGCAAAGTCTATGGTTTACATTAAGGTTCACTCTTAATGTTATACATTCTATCAATTTGGACAAACATATAATGAGATGTATACACCATTACAATATCATATAGAGTAGTGTCACTGCCTTAAAATTCCTCTGTGCTCCACCCATTCACCACTCCCTTCACCCAACCCCTGGTAATCACTGATCTTTTTATAGTCGTCACAGTTTTGCCTTTTTCAGAATGTCATATAGTTGGAATCATACATATGCAGCCTTTTCAGATCCACTTCTTTGACTTAGTAAGGTGCTTTAAGGTTTATTTCTATCTTTCCATGCCTTTATAGCTTATTTCTTTTAAAAACTGAATAATATTCCATTGTTGGAATGTGCCACAATTTATTCACCCATTCAACTATTGAAGAAAAATTTGGTTGCTTCCAAGTTTTGGCAACTATAAACAAAGCCACCATAAACAGCCATATGCAGACTTTTGTGTAGACATGTATTTTCAGCTTCTTTGAGTAAATCCCAAGGAATACAATTGCTGGCTCTTATAATAAAAAGCATGTTTATTTTTGTAAGAAACTGACAAACTGTCTTCCAAAGTTGTACATTTCTAAGTTCCATTTTTATTTTTTTTTAATGTTTATTTATTTTTGTGTGTGAGAGAGAGAGAGTCAGAGTGCGAGTAGAGGAGGGGCAGAGAGAGAGGGAGACACAGAATCTGAAGCAGGCTCCAGGCTCTGAGCTTTCAGCACACAGCCCGACGCGGGGCTTGAACTCACAAACTGAGATCATGACCTGAGCCAAAGCTGGATACTTAACTGACTGAGCCACCCAGGTGCCCCCTTTTCTGCATTCATACCAGCAATGAATGAGAGTTCCTGTTTCTCACATCCTCTCAAGTATTTGGTGTTGTCAATGCTCCAGATTTTGGACTTTCTAACAGGGGTGTAGTAATACCTCACTCTCGTTTTAATTTGCATTTCCCTGATGATATATGGTGTAGAGCATCTTTGCATATACTTATTTGTCATCAGTGAATCTTCTTCAGTGAGGGGACTGTTAAGATCTTTGGCTCATTTGTTTAGGCTCATTTTTTTGAGTCAAGCTTTTCCTTGTCTTACTGTTGAGTTTTGAGTGTTCTTTTTGAAAATATTTTCTCCTAATGTATGGCCAGATTTTCATTACCTTCACACTATCTTTCACAGAGCAAAAGTTTTTAACTTTATTTTTATTGTTATTATTTTTTTTTCTTTTAGAGAGAGAGAGGAGGGTCAGGAGAGGGGCAGAGGCAGGGGGAGGGGAGAGAGAGAGAGAAAGAAAGCAAATTTTAAGTAGGTGCCATGTTCAGCACAGAGCCAGACGTGGGCTCAATCCCACAACCGTGGGATCATAATCTGAGCAGGAATCAAGAAATGGATGATCAACCGACTGAGCCACCCAGGTGCCTCAAAAGTTAAACTTTAGTGAAGTGTAGCTAATCAATCTTTTTTTTTTCCACAAGATCTTACTTTGATACTATTTCTAAAAAGCTATCATCATTTCAAGGTCACCTAGATTTCCTCTTATGTTATTTGCTAGGAGTTTTACAGTTTAGTGTTTTCCTAAGTCTGTGATCTATTTTGAGTTATTTTTTGCAAACTGTGTAAAGTCTGGGTCTAGATTCACTTTTTTTTGCTCCTAGATGTCCTGTTCTTCCAGCGCCATTTGTTGAGAAGACTTTCTTTGCTCCACTGAATTGCTTTTGCTTCCTTATTCATGTGAGTCTATTTCTTGACTCTCTTTCCTCTTCCATTGACCTATTTCTCAGTTTTCACTAATATCACACCATCTTGATTACTACAGCTTTATAGCAAGTCTTGAAGTAAGCACGAGTCTGCTGACTGTTCTTGAATACTGTGTTGGCTATTTTGGATCTCTCTTTTTAAACTTTAAAGTCAGTTTGTTGGGGTGCCTGGCTGACTCTGTCAGTGGAGCATGTAACTCCTGATTTTGAGTTTAAGCGCCATATTGGGTGTAGAGATTACTTAAATAAATAAAACCATAAAAATAAATAAATAAATAAATAAATAAATAAATAAATAAATAAATAAATAAAATCAGTTTACTGACACCCAAAAAATAATCCTCTGGGATTTTTATAGAGATTGCATTGAATCTGTAGATCAAGTTGGGAAAACTGTTATCCTGACAACACCTAATCTTCCTATCCATGAACATTATACTTTTCTTCATTTTTGGTTTCCTTGATTTCTTTAATAAGAGTTTTATTATTTTTCTCATGTAGATGTACATATTTTGTTAGATTTATACCTAAGTATTTCATTGTGGGTGGTGTTAATATAAGTGGTACTGTGTTTTCAATTTTAAATTCCATTTGTTCATTGCTGGTATATAATTTAGTGATTGGCTTTTGTATATTAACCTTATATCCTGCAACCTTGCTGTATATAGTTGCCTATCAGTTCTAGGCTGTTTTGAAGTGTCGGGGGTGGGGGGAGGGGTGATTCGGATTTTGTATATAATCCTCTGCAAACAAAGGCAGTTTTATTTCTTCCTTCTCAGGCTGTTAAATTTGGTTTTCCTTACTTTACTACATTAAGTAAAATTTCCAATATGATGTTATGAAGAAGTGGTGATAAAATACATCCTTGTCTCATTCATGACCTTAACAGGAAACCCCTTAGTTCTCTCCAGTAAGTATGACATTTGCTGTAGGATTTTGCAAATGTTCTTTATCAAGTTCAGAAAGTCCCCATCTATTTCTAGGTTGCTAAAACTTCCTATTATGAATGGGTGTTAGATTTTGAAAATACTTTTATGCATCTATTATTACGATCATGTGTTTTTCCTTCTTTTGCCAGTTAATATGATGGATTGCTTTATTGATTTTCAAATTCTAAACCATTCTTGCATATCCAGGATAAATGTCACGTGGTTGTATTGTGTAATTCCGTGCATACATTTATGGATGGATTTGCTAATATTTTGTGGGGGGCTTTTTAAAAAATATTTATTTTTTTTGTGATAGAGACTGAGTGAGTGAGCAAGGAAGAGGGGCTGAGGGGGAGAGAAAGAGAGAATCTTAAGCAGGCTCCACACTCAGTCTGGAGCCCAATGTGAGGCTCAATCCCATGTCCTGGGATCATGATCTGAGCCAAAACCAAGAGTTTGACACTCAAATGACTGAGCCACCCAAGCACCCCAGGATTTTTACATCTATGTTCATGAGAGTTACTGGTCTATAGTTTCCTTGTACATTCTTTGGTTTTGGTATCAGAGGATGCTCAATCGCAGAATGAGTCAGGAGTATTTTCACTCCTTGTATCTTCTGAAAGAAATTGTAGAGAATTAGTATTTCTTAAATTTTTGGTAGACTTCACCAGTGAATCCACTTGGGCCTGATCTTCTCTAGTTGTGAGAGTTGTTAACTATTGACTCAAATTTTTTTATAGATACAATCCTCTTCAGGCTGCAAATTTCTTCTTGTGTGAATTTTGGCAAATTGTATCTTTCAAGGGATTGATCCATTTCATCTAGGTTATCAAATTTATGGGAATAGAGATCTTCATATTACTCCTTTATATTCATTTTAATGTCGACAGGATCTTTCCTAATGTCCAGCAAATTTGCCTTAACTATACACCTGGAAATCATCATCATCCCCCCACCAACAAAAAAGAGGGAACACATCTATAATTTCCACATGAAGCAAAATAAGAAAAAGGAAACAAATATCAATGCCTAAAAAGGCATATTGCTTATCGTCTGTTTTACTTATTTATCTCTCACTAGCTCCTTATTGTCATGTCTAATATCACTGGTTTCTCCAAGAAATCAGGAAGCAAGACCATGAATATATATTCAGAAAATATGATCTAAAGTGTATTAGTTTCTTTTGTTAAATAACTCTACAGTAACCAGCCATAATTCAAGCACAAAATTCTAATCATTACCATCATGAAATTTTTATATCAGTTGGGTACAAGACAACACTTGGAGTAGATGTGAAAACACCTGTGGTAATGAATAACTAAAAATTTATTGAGCTTTTTAAGATTGAAATATTTTTGAAATCTGAAGTAATTTGAACAATATGGCAACAGCCATCTACAATAAAGAAAATTCTTATCTTCTTTGAAAGCAGGGAACTGAAAGTTATTTTACTTTTAATATACAGGACACTGACAATGTTTAGTATGAACACAGATTATCTGGAAGGAAGAATATGATGCCTTCAGTTTTGTACTTGCATCTAGAAAAATAATTTTAATTGAGAAATATAGGAGACGTGGGAGAGTTTTTCAATTGCTTTAATACTGTTTCCCTTCATAAAAGTAAATGAAGATTTGCTAATTCTTTATCACCTCTTATTCACAACTAAAATTTAGTAAGTTTTTATGTTGGACACTTTGTAGAGCTCTTGACATGTAAGGTCTCCAGGATAACAGGTATCCTTGTGTATTCACGTAAGAATCATAAGTAGCACCTGGCAGGGTCAGCTGGGAAGACAACAAAGTAAGGGGACCCTAAGCTCAGTTTGTCCCAGGAATACAACTAGATAACACACACATCAGCATTAATAACCCAGTAAACAACCCAAAGACTGGCAGAACAAACTCCAAAACTAAAGCTAGGGAAGAGGCCACATGTAAGAAGGTAGGCATGGCAAAGACACAGTTTGGAAACAAAAGGGATGGTGCCCGTCCACGATGTAGAGGGAGCCAGTGGTACCCAGAACGGCAGAAAACAGACTTTCACACTGGAGAGTGCACAAACAGAGGGGATGAATCCCCATGATATTTGTCTTTGAAAATGGGAGTGGCCAAAATTCATGGGTTCTGGGAGAGCATTAGAAAGGAGAATCCTCACCCTTAAAGAGACAGCAGGACAAACAGCCTATGCAGATACAGGCTAGGACAAGCAGTTTGAAAAATGCTGGGGACAGATGGGAGAGAGAGTGATTTGCTAATCTTAGAGCATCAGCCAGAGAGACTGGGATCACAGGAGAGCCCTCAAGGAACAAAGGAGCTAGCAGATTCCATTTTCCCACCCCCAGAATAAACGACCACCACATTCAGGAATCAGCAAGAACATACCTAACTGGCTTGCAACAAGCTCCTCCCCCCCCCCCCCCCCCCCGCTTTCACAGATCTGCTCTTCTCAGTCATGCTCCCCTCAGTCCTGATGCTGCAGACTCCTCCCTCAGAAGACTAATGCAAACACTACCAACACATCTCCTCACCCTCACACTTTTCAGGACCTCACTTCCAGTGGTGGTAGGTCTCCTTTAGCAAGCAGACCACTGCACACCTTGTTAAAATGTACCCCATCCCTATTGGGGACCAAACACTGCCTACAACAGGCAAAGAGAGCCTTTGCAGGCAAATGGACTGAAGTAAAAGGAGGACAAGACTCAAGAGCAGAGCACACACAAAACACACAGGAGATGCTCCCTGAAGCATGAGGCCTTGAAGAACAGGGGACACTGCATGCAGAGCACTACTGGACTTCTTCTTCATAAGGTTCTTATCACTTAGCAAGAGAAGTAGCTGACTTTCTTAATACACAGAAACAGACCCAGAAAGTCAGACAAAATGAGGACAGAGAAATATCTCCCAAATGAAAGGACAGGGCCACACCACAGCAAGAGACCAAAGCAAAACAAATATAAGTAATAATACCTGATAGAGAATTTAAAGTAATAATCATAAAGACACCCATGGGACTTGAGAAAAGAGAAGAGGACATCAGTCAGACCGCTAACACAGAGATAAAAAAGAACTAATCACAGATCAAGAACACAATAAATGAAATTAAAAATACACTTCATAGAATAAATAGCAGGCTATATGAAAAAGAGGAATGAATTCACGACCTGGAAGACAGAATGATGGAGAATAACCAAGCTGAGCAAATGAGAGGAAAGAAAATTGTGCAAATTGCAAATTGAGAATAGTCTTTGGGAGCTCAGTGACTCTGTCAAGCACAATAACATTAGCATTATAGGAATCTCAGAAGAGAGAAATAAGGGGACAGAAAATGTTTTTGAAGAAATAATATTTGAAACTTCCCTAATCTGGAGAAGGAAACAGAGATCCAGATCAAGGAGGCACAGAGATCTTCCAAAAAAAAAAAAAAACCCTCAACCCAAGGAGGTCCACAGCAAGACACATAGTAATTAGAATGGCAAAAAGTAGCAATAAAGAAAAAAAAACATTAAACATCAAGAGAAAAGAAGGCAGTTACATACACAGGAAACCCCAAAAGGCTATCAACATATTCTTCAACAGAATCTTGGCATATCAGAAGGGAGTGACATGATATATTCAAAGAGCTCAAAGGGAAAAATCTGCAGTCAAGAATACTCTATCCAGCAAAGCTATCACTCAGAACAGAAGGAGAGATAAAGAGTTTCTCAGACAAAAAAAAAAAAGCTAAAGTAACTCATGACCACTAAACAACCCCTACAAGAAATATTAAAGAAGACTCAGAGTGGAAAAACCATAAATGAGACTATAAAAAAAAGCAATGAAACTGAATATTTCTGTAAAAATCAGTTAAGGGATTCATAAAATAAAATTATGTAAAATATAACACCATATATCTAAAATGTGGGTCAGGGTTGGGGGAGAGGAGTTAAGAATGGGTTTAAACTTCAGTGACCATCAACTTAATATAGACTGCTATATGCAGAAAATGTTGTATATAAACCTAAAGGTAACCAGAAATCAAAGACCAGTAACAGATATGCAAAGAAAAAAGAGAAGGAATTCAAATATATCACTAAAGCCAACAAACCATGAAAGAGAGCAAGAGAAGTGGGGGTGCCTGGGTGGCTCAATCAGTTAAGTGTCTGACTCTTGATTTAGGCTTACATCATGATCTCATGATTCAGGAGATCGAGACCCTCCATCTGACAGCACAGAGCCTGCTTAGGATTCTCTCTCTCTCTCTCTCTCTCTCTCTCTCTCTCTCTCTGCCCCTCTCCTGCTGTCTCTCTCTCTCTCTCTCTCTCTCTCTCTCTCTCTCTCTCAAAATAAATAAACTTTATTTTCAAAAAAAGAGGATATAACAATTATAAATATTTGTGCACCCAACATGAGAGTACCCAAATACATAAAACAATTAATAACAAACATAAAGGAAATAATTGATAATAATACAATAGAAGGGGATTTTAACACCCCACTTACATTGATGGATAGATCATATAAACTGAAAATCAATAAGGAAACAATGGCTTTGAATGCAACACTGGACCAGACAGATTTAACAGATATATTCAGAACGGCAGCATACACATTCTAAACAGCATCCTAAAACAGTAGCATATACATTATTTTCAACCCCACATAGAACATTCTCCAGAATATACTATATATTAGGCCACAAAACAAGTCTCAACAAATTCAAAAAAAATGTGTCCTACCATGCATCTTCTCTGACCATAATGCTATGAAACTAGAAATCAACCAAAAAAAAAAAAAAATCTGGAAAGAGCACAAATACATGGAAGTTAAATAACATGATACTAACAATGAATGGGTCAACCAAGAAATCAAAGAAAAATAAAAAATTACATGGAAACAAATGAAAATGAAAACACATAAGTCCAGAATTTTGGGGCGTCAATACTCCTTCTTCTCAAACTATTCCAAAAAATACAAGAGGAAGGAAAACTTCCAAATTCATTCTATGAGGCCAGTATCAACCTTATAGTAAAGCCAGGCAGAAAGAAAGAAAGAAAGAAAGAAAGAAAGAAAGAAAGAAAGAAAGAAAAGAAAAGAAAAGAAAACTACAGACCAGTATCTCTCATGAATATAGATGTAAGTATCCTTAACAAAATATTAGCAAACTGAAGCCTACATTAAAAACAATCATACACCACAATCAACTGGGATTTATTTTTAGAATGCAAAGGTGGTTCAATATTCACAAAACAACCAGTGTGACACATTACATTAATAAGAGAAAGGATAAAAACCATAGAATCATTTCAACAGATGCAGAAAAAGTATAGCATTCATTCATGATAAGAACCCTCTGCAAAGTAGGTCTAGAGGGAACATCTCTCAACATAATAAAGGCATTATATGAAAACCCACAGGGGGCCCTATGTAGCTCACTTGGTTAAGTGTCCGACTTCAGCTCAGTTCATGATCTTGTGGTTCATGGGTTTGAGCCCCAGGTCAGGCTCTGTGTTGACAGGTCAGAGCCTGCAGCCTGCTTCGAATTCTGTCTCCCTCTCCTTCTGCCCCTCCCCCACTCTTGTTCTGTCTCTGTCTGTCAAAAGTAAATAAATGTTAAAAAATTTAAAAAGAGAAAAGAGAAAATAAAGAAAAACACACAGCTAACATCATACTCAACGGTTAAAAAAAAAAAACAGAGCTATTTCCCTAAGGTCGGGAACAAGACAAGGATGTCCACTGTCACCACTTTTATTTACTATAGTACTAGAAGTCCTAGTCACAGCAATTAGACAACATAAAGAAATAAAAAGCATCTAAATTGATAAGGAAGAAGTAAAACTTTTACTATTTGTGGATGATATGATACTATATATAGAAAACCCTAAAGGCTACAAGAAAAACTACCAGAACTGATAAATGAATTCAGTAAAGCTGCAGATACAAAATCAATGCACAGAAATCTGTTGCATTCCTATAAACTAATAATGAAGGAACAGAAATTGAAATTAAGAAAATGGTCCCATTTGCAACTGCACCAAAAACACTAAAATACTTAGGAATTAAACTTAACCAAAGAGTTCAAAGGCCTATAGTCTGAAAACTACAAAATACTGATGAAACAAATTCAAGACAAAGAAATGGAAAGCCATTCCATGCTCATGGGTTGGAAGAACACATATTGTTAAAATGTATATACCACCCAAAGTAATCTACAGATTTAATGCAATTTCTATCAAAATCCCAACAGCGTTTTTCACAGAACTGGAATCAATAATCCTAAAATCTGTATGGAACCACAAAAGACCTTGAATAGCCAAAGCAATCTTGAAAAAGAAAAACAAAATTAGAGGTATCACAATTTCAGATTTAAAGTTATATTACAAAGTGGTAGAAATGAAAACAGTATGGTACTCGCAAAAAAATTTAAAAGATAAATAAAACAGTATGTACTGTTAAAAATAGAGACAAAAGGGGCGCCTGGGTGGCGCAGTCGGTTAAGCGTCCGACTTCAGCCAGGTCACGATCTCGCGGTCCGTGAGTTCGAGCCCCGCGTCAGGCTCTGGGCTGATGGCTCAGAGCCTGGAGCCTGTTTCCGATTCTGTGTCTCCCTCTCTCTCTGCCCCTCCCCCGTTCATGCTCTGTTTCTCTCTGTCCCAAAAATAAATAAAAACTGAAAAAAAAATTAAAAAAAAACAGAGACAAAATAGACATAAAAATAGACACATAGATCAATGGACTATAACAGAAAACTCAGAAATAAAACAAAATTATACGGTCAATTAATCTTTGACAAAGGAGGAATGAATATCCAATGGGAAAAAGACAGTCTTTTCAACAAATGGTGTTGGGAAAACTAGACAACTACATGCAAAAGAATGAAACTGGACTACTGTCTTTCACCATACACAAAAATAAACTCAAAATGTTACAAAGATCCAGGGACATCTGGGTGGTTTAGTGGGTTGAGCATCCAACTCTTGATTCTGGTTCAGGTCATGATCACACGGTTAGTGAGTCCAAGCCCTGCTTTGGGCTCCATACTGACAGTGTGGAGCCTGCTTGGAATTCCCTATCTCCCTCTCTCTCTCTATGTCCTTCCCTTGTTCATTCTCTCTCTCTCTCTCTCTCTCTCTCTCTCTCTCTCTCTCTCTCTCTCTCAAATAAATGAATAAACTTTAAAAAATAAATATAATAAAAGTTTAAAAAAATGTATCAAAGACCTAAATGTGAGACCTGAAACCATAAAAATCCTTCAGAAAGAATAGGCGTAGTGTCTCTGACATTGGCCATAGCAACATTTTTCTAGATATATCTCCTGAGGCAAGGGAGACAAAAGCAAAAATAAACTATTGAGACTACATCAAAATAAAAAGTTTCTGCACAACAAGGGAAACAATAAACAAAACTAAAAGGCAACGTACTGAATGAGGAAAGATATTTGTAAATGATGTATCTGATAAAGGGTTAATATCCAAAATATGGAAAGAATTGATACACCTCAATACCCAAAAAACAAATAATCCAATTAAAAATAGGCAGAAGACATAAGCAGACATTTCTTCAGTGAAGACATCCAGATGGCCAACAGACACATGAAAAGATGCTCAACATTACTTATCAGGGAAATGCAAGACAAAACTATAATGAGATTATCATCCCATCCCTGTCAGAATGGCTAAAATCAAAAGCACAAGAAACTGTAAGTGTTGACGAGTATGTGGATAAAAAGGAAACCTCTTGCACTGTTGGTGGTAAAGCCAACTGGTGCAGCCAGTGTAGAAAACAGTATGGTGGTTCCTCAAAAAATTAAAGCCAGAACTACCCTATGATCCAGTAATAGCACTTACTTGGTATTCAACCCAAAAATACAAAAACACTAGTTCAAAAGGATATATGTACTCTTAAGTTTACAGCAGCATTATTTATAACACCAAATTACAGAAGCAGCCCAAGTGTCCATCAATAGATGAATGGATAAATAAGAGGTGGTGTATGTGTGTATGCATGTGTATACAAACACATATGTGCACGCGCACACACACACACACACAATGGAATATTATTGAGCCATAAAAAACAATGAAATATTGCCATTTGCAACAACATGGCTAGAGCTAGAGAGTATAATGCTCAGCCAAATAAGTCCATGAAAGACAAATACCACATGATCTCACTCATATGTGGAATTTAAATAAAACAAAGAAGAAAGGAAATAGATAAACCAAGAAACTGACTCTTAACTATTGAGAACAAACCGATGGTTACCAGAGGGGAGGTGGTGAGGGGATGGGGATTAACGGGTACACTTATCTTGATGAAAATAAAAATAAAATGATGCAGCAAATAAAGTAGTGCTTAGCACACAGTTGTCCCTCAATATATGTCTGTTGCATTCATAAATATTTTTTTGCATTTAGTCCTCTTAACACCATATAAATTATTACTAATCCAGGTTTACAGGTGAAGAAATAGAAGCCAACAAAAGTGAACTATGTACCAAAGGCATCAAGCCGGATATCAGCATATCTGGGATTTGAGCCTCAGTCTGCATTTGCCGTATGCAAAAGGCTACCTAACCCCTACCTATTCTTCAAATCTGCCTACTTCTCCACCCAATTCTGCATAGAGATATACATAGATATTGTGACCATATATATACTGTATATATCCTTTGATACAATGATTTTTAACTTGTCATTCAATGCTTTTTTGTTAAATGCCAAATTCAGGGTTATTTAACTTCTATTTAGCATAAATTAGAGTTCTCAAAGTTCTTTAATAAGTAAACCACATGGAATTTTATAGATTTTAAATTCAGTAATTGCATTTAAAATCCCAATTGTCACATAGATATAAATTCCAACTGATGAGCATAAAATAATTTACTGAACTGTAATCATAAGCCATTAAAAAAAAAGCTTTTTCCTGAGTTTACTTTCACATATTGAAGACAACACTGTCAGTTTTTCACTGCAAAATACACTATTTACAACATTTCCAACTCACTTATAAAATGCATGCAGAAAATTGACATGTAAGATCCTGGTGTGAGCCTCCTTTTAACAAATTTTAAACTCTTTAAGCAAATATCATCATAGCATTTACCTGCTGTGCACTGCTTTTTGATGGAAAATGCTCTTTGGGTTTCTCAGCAAGACTAGCAAATTTTTAAGCATACAGATATTTTTCTTTTCTATGAAGACAGGAGAAATTCCTTGTAAATCCTGTTTCCTTCCTTCAAGTAAGCTTTCTTTTTGACCCAAAAAGATTCTTACATGATTATAGTACAATTACCTTGACTTCAGTCCTAGACATGACAATTTGTATGTGTTTAATCTCTGAGCTTTGGTTTCTACAAGGGGGTAGAGAGAGTTCTCTCCTTTTTTCATACATAGTAAATCATGGATGAGATGAAGTAACACATGTGGAAGCACTTTGCAAACTATCAAGAAATATAAGATAGAAATATAAGATAAATATTATTCACAGAAGTTACAGGAGAGGATACACAGTTTTGATCTGAGATACAAGATACATGATGTCCAATCCCAACGGTGTTGTTCATTTACTCCACCCAACTCCAATTTATTCCATTTCCTTTTCCCTCTCATGTAAAGGACATAACCACCATGATAACCAAGCCAGAATCCTGTAGCATCTAAACCCACTACATCTACTTCACTCCAGATACAACTATGCTAACCAGCTAGTAAGCCTCTCTTCTCCTCTACATCCTCACATCAAGCTTTACTCCTTAGCATGTTAATCTATGCCTTCATCACTTCTCATGAAGATTATTATAATAATCTGTCTACTGGCATCCCTGCCCCTTTAGTTCGGAATTCAGTGGCAGCCAAAATGGCCTTCCTAAATGGAAAATCTTATTTTGTCATTTCATTGCTTAAAACTTTCAGTGGGTACCTGCTGCTCTCAGGATCAAGACTGCTACTATTTATAATCTTTTTCTAGGGTCATTTTGGATCTCTCTTTAATTCCCTGCTTTTCAGCTAGGATACAGCCATACTGGAATTTGCAATTCTGTGAAAACATCATGCTCCCTATAATCCTGAGGCCTTTAAAAATACCATTACATTCATGTATATCACAGAGATCTGGTTGTTGTTAGAGTCTCTCTTAGATTGAAGAACTATTAATTAGCACATTTGAAAAAAAAATATTTGTTCATTTTTTGTAGATATTCTAAATACAGAGATATGATCCACTGCTACAGATTATTGAGAATTGGTCCCAATTTGAATTTGGCATGGAATGAAAGAGTCAAAGACTATGTTAAACATTATAGATTGATTTCAAATCTAAGCACATGGATATCAATTAAAAAGTCTTCTGAGCACATAGGAGCATATGTACTGATGAAAGAACCATTGTTAATTATAAATTTTATGTCATGAAAATTAAGGGAAATTGAGATACAGAGAAAAATAAAACAGCCATTATTATCTTTCACCAAAAGGAAAAAGATACACATATAATATTTACTGATAATATTTTTATATTTAAAAAAGTAATGATGGCACTGATAACATTGACAGACTGGTTAACATTTATTGAGCATAAGCCTGTGCCAAGCTCTACTAGATGTTTTACATGGATTATTTCATTTAATTCTTGACACAGTATTATAAATAAATTCTATAAATATCCCATTTTACAGATGAATAAACTAATGTTGAGATGCTAAATAATTTGCCCAAAGTCACAGAATTAGTAATAAAAGAGAATCTGAATTCAATTTACTATTATCCAAGATCAATCAAATACAAATATTATATGCATATATAATATTAACTTCCTTTTCGGACATAAGAGCTCATAAAAAAGTATATATAGTAGTGTGAGTTTATTAGGAACCAAAATAAAAAGCAGTCCTATTTTTTTCCACATTTGGAAGACCTTTGAGATACAATAATTGACATATATGAGAGGCATAATGATCACTTACTATAATAAATGCTAAATAATAATGTTAATTTCACTTGCATAAATACCTACTACTTGTGAATAGACCTTGTAAAAACCTACATATTTGGGAGTTGTGTGTGTAAATTATTCAATTTTCAAAATTAGACACAGTTCTATTTTCTAAGATCCAACACAGATACAATACCATAGAGAAACCTAAAGAATCTGGTTTGTAAGAATTCATTTGAAATTTCGATTCTAAATCTTGTGACTCTGGCTCCCTAAATTTGGAAGAATACTAATGAATATCTTATTTTTTTTATTTTGGCCATTTACTGAAAGCAAATATTTGAAGCAGACATATAACCTATTTTTCTAAATGTTTTATGTTTTAGTAAAACAGCTTTTTAATCCAAATTTCTATTTCTCAATGAACAAATAATAAAAAGAGCCTATTAGGGAAAAAACAAAATAAAACCTTATAGATTTGTCAACAGTATACAAATCCATATCAGAAACAAATATTCTATCTTTTACATCAATTTATCGCACGCAGTAGGACCTGTCTACCTTTAAATAACTCTGAAATTAAAGAAAAGTGTACACGTATATCAATAGCCTGTAATGTTAAGTAACTCACACACACGCACACAAAGATTTACTAAATATTTCATGATAAAAAAAGTTTTATTTCCATTGATGTTTAGCATAGGACTAAAGTGGAAAAACCACTGAAGACTAGTGTCTCAGTACCAGTCCTTGCCACTAATTTATAATCCAGAATCCAGCTTCAATTTCCCTTTCTCTCTCTCACCACCCATGGCCATGGTTCCAATATGCTACCCCAGTGTCTTAGGCTGCGTTCTTTGCCCCTTTCTGTGAATTCCTAAAACATCTTTCCCATATCCTTACACACACTTGACATCAGCTTTATTTCTCTTTTTCCCATGAGGTCCGGAGCTGGATCATATCTACCTCCGTGCTTCATTTGCCTAGCTACAATATCTTCATGGGGCTGGCTAATCAAGATGCTGAAGAGGCCCAATTTTTAATTTAGTAATAATTATTAATGATATTTAGCATAAAATAATTATATTTGATCCAATGACCACTGTCATTCAATAAAATGTCATTCAAAAATTTTGGACCTTATTATCCTCACATTGTAACAGAATGTATTTTAACTGGATTTTCTAAAGTAAATTCGGGTCCTCAAAGTCAATGGTTTCACATTGCAAATTGTCCTTGAAGAGCCAGAGTTATTGAAAATACTAAAAATTTACTCTGTATTACATCTCTGCTAGAAGATTCAACTCAAGTTTACTAAATTATAGCATATTTTACTAAAAGTAATAAGTAAGTTATCTTTGAACTTCCCTTGAGTTCCTTTTGCAAAATATATCTGCAAAGGAAAATAGAATTTATGAGTAATTACCAAATTCTATACATAAAGACTATACTTAGACACTCTAAAGATAACACTATTTAATCCTGGTAAAGAGCAGAACAGAATACGTTGTATAAAAATGAGTGCAAATCTTATGTAAAAGCTAAATGAATGAAATATGAACATTTTAGTTAACCAGTAATATAACCTTATCTCAAAATGTCATCTGATTCCACTAATTTCACATAAATTGATTTCATTACTATACAGAAAAACCATACCTTGTGTTTTCTACAGTTATGTTGGCCAATAAGGTAAGTTCCTTAGTCATCCAGAGTTGGTTGGCTGATAAAAATGTTTAAAATAGAGGTGCCAATTAAAAGTTAAATACAGGAATATCAATATGCAATACGACTTTTTTTTAATATCAGATGAAGTGATACTATTTTAAGACTAGGAACTTTTTTTTAAATGCTTATTTATTTATTTTGAGAGAGCACATGAGCAGGGGAAGGGCAGAGAGAGAGAGGGAGAGAGAATCCCAAGCAGGCTCCATACTGTCAGCACAGAACCCAACATGGGCCTCAATCCTACAACTGTGAGTACAGGACCTGAGCCAAAATTAAGAGTTGGATGTTCAACTGACTAAGCCACCCAAGCACCCCAGGACAGGAAATTTATTTTTATTTATCTAAACTATCAAATACCAATAAATAAATAAATACTCAAAACTAATTACCCTGCGATCCAGTTTTATTACTATGTGATATTTACGTTGATGTCAAGTTAGTTTATGACAAAAAATTTAGTCCACAAGGGTTTTTAATTTCTATGACATTTTTGGCAATTTGACACATCTGGCAATATTAGTACCAGAAAAATGTTAAGAATTTGTATTTCCAGAATTTCAAATATATTTTTCTCATTTATAGAAATACAGAGAAGATAAGAAAGTATAAAAAAGGTCTCCTACGGGGCACCTGGGTGGCTCAGTCTGTTAAGCATCTGACTCTGGATTTTAGCTCAGGTCATAATGTCATGGTTCATAAGTTTGAGCCCCACCGCAGTTCCGTGCTGAGAGCATGGAGGCTGCTTGGTTTTCTCTCTGTCTCCTCCCCTCTTTGCCCCTCCCTCACTCACTCTTTCTCTCTCAAAATAAATAAATAAACTTAAAAAAAGTAGTTTTCCTATAATGAGCTGGGAAATTGTTTTTGCTAGTAGCTGTGTGTGCTTGAGAGCAAAGCTAGATTCAATCAAAGAGGGCCATTAAATTAAAGTGCTATTATCTTCAGTTTCATTGTAAATAATATTACTGAGTCTATCTGCATATTATATATAAATTGGAAATTGATAAAGTAAGATACACAAAAATTTAGTAAAAAGTGGTATTTTTTTAAATATCAATGATCATCAGAAGTAAAAAAAAAATGAAAAGTGTAACTTGAGTAGATGGAGAATGGTATATCTAGAAGAACTTGCAAAAAGATAAACTAACTCAATTCTAACCTAGAAACAAAACAGCCTTCATGAAAGATCTTGAAATTAGCCAGGACCTGTGGCAGATCTTACAGTATCTGTAATTTACAGATGTGGAACTCCAAGGAGAGATGGAGAAAATGCACCCACCTAGGCTGACTGAGACAAAAGCTCAGTGTAGGGAACCACCCCTGAGGACTAACTCTCAGAAGATGCTGAGCAAGCCTCTAGTCTTCGCTTCTGCATCACACAGGTTCGCCATGGGCAGTAATCTATAGTCCACACTTCCTTAATCCTTTGATGCCCAACTTCCTTTCCCCTCAAGGTCTTCCCACCATTTCTCTCTGAGGACAAAATTTTGTGTCTTTTTTTTCCCCCAATCTCAGTATCAATTCTGTCCTCTTTGTTCACTACCCTTTAATTTTGCCTTGAATAATTTCTTCTCCTCTCAGTGACAGGAGAAAGGCAGGTTTCCTGGGTCACTTTAGGGTAAATAATGCTTTTATTAATACTCTCCAGTGCTACAGGCTTAGCAAAATAAATAGCATGCCCAGAACAAGAAGTTTTAAGCTGACATAGCCTGTTATCTAATTTATATGCCAACTTAGTGGAACTGCTAAGCAGAAAGGAAGAAAGGGAAAAAAAAGATGGTTACAAGTCAGTAAACCATATCTTGCTTCAGCTATATGAAAAATTAGAATACTATTAATTTTTTCAAGTGATCACATTATTATCTAAGGTTATAAATACTGTCAAAATTAAAATATATCCCTATTTTGCTCTCACACACACACATACCAAGAGGGAACAAAATAAACTGTAATACATACTTTCACACGGAGAGCAGAATAGAATTCAAAACAAAATATTTTTCCCGTGATTTTTACCTTACACTGAAGAATCTTTCCCTAATTCCACTAAGTTTTGTCAAAACTGGCTAATTTTAAGTTTGGCCATTTTTTTTGCCCCTCTCCAACTGCTAGTGCCTGATAAAGACATACAACTACCAGGAAATAACACAGAGATCAAAAGGAAAGAGGAAAAGAATCCAGGATATATTTTTTTTTCTAAAATTGCTAACACAAGTAACTTCAACATTGTCATTAAGAAATGATGAAATAAGGGGCGGCTGGGTGGCGCAGTCAGTTAAGTGTCTGACTTCAGCCAGGTCACGATCTCGCGGTCCAGGAGTTCGAGCCCCGCGTCAGGCTCTGGGCTGATGGCTTGGAGCCTAGAGCCTGCTTCCAGTTCTGTGTCTCCCTCTCTCTCTGCCCCTCCCCCGTTCATGCTCTGTCTTTCTCTGTCCCAAAAATAAATAAAAAACGTTGAAAAAAAAATTTAAAAAAAAGAAATGATGAAATAATTAGGAATATAAAATTTAAACCTATAATCTATATAAAAGTAAATGAAATCTCCATTTTACTTGGTTTATAACTGTACACACACACACACACACACACACACACACACATAACATGTAATCATCCATGGTTTGTTCACTTAATGTGACATAGGTAAAATAAACACCCTATTTTCAAAATCATTTCAAAATCACCCTAACATTATAAGAATTAAAAAAAAACAACAGAACCTCTTTAGACTAAGATTACAACTAAGATTACAACATGGAAGATAAGAGCTCTTCAATTGCTTTTCCATGCAGATAATTCACAGGCTGGATTAAGTGCATGAACTGTAGGGTTAGACTGTCTGGGTTCAAATCCTCTTTTTCCATTTATGAGATGTGTGACCTTTGTCAAATTGCTTAACCTCTCTGTGCTGTAATTTTCTCATCTGTAAAATGGGCTCAATAATAGCATCTATTTCAAAGGGCTGTTGTAAGATTCAATGGGTTATTTGTAAAGTGCTAACAACACTGTCTGGCACATAGTTGGCATTTTCATAAGCACTTGTCAGATTTACCTCCCTCTCTGCAAACCATAAAACTCTTAAATACAGAGAACAAACTGAGGGTTGATGGAAGTGGGTTAAATGGGTGACAGGCATTAAGGAGGACACTCTTTGGGATGAGTAATGGGTGTCATTTGTAAGAGATGAATCACTGTACTCCTCAAGCCAAGATTACACTGTACGTTAACTAACTTGAGAATAATACAAGAAAAAAAGAAAAAGAAAGATAAAGAAAACGGTGGGAGGGGCACAAAAAATAAAATATATGCTTTCAAAAAAAGAAAAGCAGATTTAACTGCCACTTCTGCATAGCAAATCTTCAAGAGATTATTTTTAGATAGGCTAAATCTTGATCAAAAGCAATAAGTGCAAGAGTCCAAAAATATAGAAAACAGTCAATTTGTGCAGAAAAATTACACTAAAATGTTTAACTTTCTATGTGAAGAGTTGATTCACATCTTCAAGGTCCAACCCTCAACACCCCCCTTTATTAATGTTTATTTGTTTTTGAGAGAAAGAGAGAGAGTGTGTGCATGCAAGCAGGGGAGAGGCAGAAAGAAAGAGGTACAGAGGATCCCAAGTGGGCTCTGTGCTGAGAGCAGTTTCATGACTTGAGCCGAAGTTGGACGTTTAACCATTTAACTGACTGAGGCACCCAGGCACTCCACTCCCACTTCAACCCCATTTTAAAGGGTACTACACTACAAACCTGATAAGAAACAAACCATATTCCATTCCCACAATACATATCCTAAATAAAAATGAAATTAAGAGAACTGAGGCAGAAATGGAATTAGTGGTAGCATAGAATAAAATGCAAACTAAAAGAAATATTAACCTCAATGCTAATGTACTTTCCATAACTCAACTTTCAGTTTTTCATAATGGAATATAATTAAGAATTTTAAAATTTGGTATATGATGTTCATTTCACTAGCCATGAGAAAATCAAACTTTCTCATTGTACTTCATTTGGCTACTACACTGATAAAACCTAGGAATTAGTCATTTTAAAAGGCCACTGAAAAGACCAACTTGATATCTCCTCACCCACCTGAATCCTAACTGAACTTCTCACCTCCTTTTTTTGATGTGGCTCATTCTGAGCTGCTCCATATTTATACCATGTCTCTTAATATGGTTTCCAGTCTAATAGCAGTTTATAAACAGCAAAATAAAAGGAGAAGATGGATACAAAAAACACTGACGAAAGTAAACTACATGCATGAACAAATAATCGTTGAAAAGATTAAAAATGCCACTGGGTATGTGTGGGTATGTATGCATGTGTACACACAAATTGTCCTAATGTATTCCAGCAACACAGGAGGCCCTGGACTCTGCCGCAGCACAAAATAACTGATGCCCAGAAGGATGGCTTTGAGTCATCAAGCTTAAGGGGTCTCAAGTATATTCCATTTAACAAGGCAGGTTACAACTTACTGTTATTTAGTACTTGCTAAGTGCTTATGTGTTAAGTGCTTTATATACATTCATTTAATAAAGGTGCCTACTAAGCACTTATTTCATTGAATGTTTGCATGACCATACCAGAGATGCGTTTATAATCTCCCACTGATGAAAGGTGAGACAGTATGAAGGTGAGGTTGCTAGCGAGCTGCTCGAGCAGCTAGAGAGGTTCTAGATAGTAGAGCTAGAATGTGAACCCAGATCTCTGAATTCCAGATGTATGCTTCTAATTACAGAAATGTTCAAGGGTTAAGCCTAAACGCAGAAAGCTCGGTTTTCCGATTACCATCTCACATGTAAGAACAACTCAAGTGAAGTCTTAAGGCATTTAAGAAATATCAGTAAAGGAAAAACTTCTTTCATTTCTATATTATATACATCAAGTACATTAAATGATCCGCTTTTCACCTTCAGGTGTTCTGTCCGCAGTACATATAGAAATAGCAGAATAGGGTGGATTTACTCTCCTTCACCTGTTCTTGACTTTCTCTTTGTTTAGCAGTCTGCTCACAGACAGCCTAGCAAGACAGAGACCTTCAATCCAGTCATTATCTATGCCACCAGAAAAAGCCTTTGAAACAAACACAAATGAAAAGGGCCTTTGGGAATGTCAATCACCTCAACTCTTTTCCATTCTTTCTCGGCCCCTTTACTGAGCCACTCTTTCCAGCTCCGATGGTTGACATCTGCCTCAACTTTTTAATATTCTCACTCCTGGAAAACTCGATGTTGCTGCTGATTTCTCTCCTCCTATCCTCTCCTTCAGGTATAAATTCTTTCCGAATGAACTGTTTCTAATCAAAACTGTGAACACTAGATTCAGGTAATGTTTTCATTCCTAATGTCTGATGGCCACCAACGCTGGCAGTTACAGAGACCACCCACCTGCAATTTTTTCTAGCACCTCTCGTGTTAATCCCACATGGAGCCTGCCTGTTGAATATACGATAAGAAGACTGTCTTTTTTTGTTTCTATCTTTTGTATATATGAATGAATATAGAAACACAATCATGTGTATATGCTGAGAGTGGCAGTTTTAAAGTGCCATGCTTCCTCAAGTTTTATGGAAGCAATGCATGACACATCTTTGAGTCACAGAATTCTCAGTAGGGCCACCTGAGTTACAGCAGACCTTGAAATGGGTCTTAAAATTATGACAATGAAGTTAATAATGTCCATTTTAATAACAGATTTCAGAGCTTTCTGAAATTTTAATAAAATTAATCTAACTCTGATTAAGGTCAATTAGGATATCATGCTTATATGCACAGACATGGAAAATAAATAAATGTTGTAAGAAGAGAGAAACAAGGAGTAGCTTCCTCCTTATGGCATACACAGTTGCATGAAAATCTACCAAGCTTCTCATTAGCAAATCCATATAGGTCACGTAACTTCCCTCTGTCTCTAATGGATTCTTTAATTGATTATTTGGTGCTAAGGGAAACTTCCTAGACGTCCTCCAATAGGTTTAAAGCCCTGAGGAGGGACAATAGCAGGTTTTCTCTGATACCACTGTACTATTAATACTGTTATTTAACACGTCTCAAAATTTAAACCTAAATATTTAAATTATATCCACTGGAGGACTCACTGTAGTACTACGGTAACTGCAGTCATTATTAGTGAGTAACTACATCATTCGACAAGTATTAATGTAAGTCTGCTCTGTGGCAGCCCTGGGCATGGGAGTACAAATGTGAAGAATAAACAGACTTTGCTTTCAGGGGCTCAAGTCCCATGGGGCACGGAGGGACGCGATTAACGTGATTAACAGTATACTATGCCAGGTGCTATGATAAGAAAGTTCAGTTCACTAGGGGCTCAGAGTGGGTAAATCAGAAACAAAGGAGGACAAGGACGGGACACCTAAGCTGAAAGCCAAGTAAGGAATAAGAACTTGATGAAGAAAGAAATATGAGTGGTTCGAGATAAGAGACGAACGCATGAAAAATCAAAGATGAGCAAGAATCGAGTTAGTTTAGGTACAGAAAGGGTCTCAGTATGGCTGAAACCAGAGAAGCACTTACTACTGAAGCTAATAAAACTTCAGCCTCAAGCCCCCTCACGTGCGCGAACCCTTTCCAAGGCTCTGGAATGAACCTAGCAATAGGTTCAAATGTTTACACATATACAGGAAAGAGTTAACCTAGCAGGCCTAAGACTGGTATCCTCGGAAAGGCCTGCTGTCTTCGGCTGGCAACTGGGATCTTAGATTTCAGGAGGTTCCCACCATTCCAGAAATGAGAAGAGTGGCTTGCGGCACCTCAACTGTTTGTTACAAACAGCATGGTATATGCTGAACACTTGTTTCTCTTCCGGGAGTTGGTAATTTTGGTACATGCTAGACAGAGGGCGTCTACATGACCAGCTCCAATAAAAAACCTGGGCAGTGAGTCTCTGATGAGCTTTTCTGGTAGGCAACATTTCAGACTCGTCACAATCCATTGCATAAAGAATTAAGCATGTCCTATGTGACTCCACTGGGAGAGGACTCTGCAGATTTGTACCTGGTTTTCTCTGGACTCTGCCCAATGAACCTTTTCCCTTTGCTGATTTTATCTTGTGTCCTTTCACAGTAATAAGTCATAGCCATAAACTTGTAAGTACAATTAAATGCTGAGCCCTATGAGTCTTTCTAGCAGATTACCAAACCTGGGAGATTTTGAAGGCACCCAACACAATATTCTTTATAAGATGTTCACAGGTAAGAAAGGTTTGTATTCCTTTCCTGAAAGAGGATTCCACAATTGTCTAATCTTTTAGACCCACAAAATCTGGATCCTCTTTTGGCACAGTGGGGGCCAGTAGCTCTAGTGGGATGTGTAATCAGACATTAAAGTAGAGAGAGACACAGCAGGATAGCCACTGAAAAGATCAAAACATATGGTAGAGTAAAAACAACAACAACAACAACAACAACAAATCACATATGGTAGAGAGATAGAAGTATCACTTTTTTCTATAAATATGCCTCAGGTGATTTTGGACATAAGTTAGAATAAGTAACTGTTGCTATTACCTTAAAAACAATAGAATACCTCCTGTAGGAAAACAGCTGAGAGAGGAAAAGGCAGAGAAACATGAGGTCTTTTGTGGGCTGTACAGGTTGTGGCCAAACTTGTATATAGAAGTTGGTTCCATAAAGCCGTAGAAGTTGTTAGATATTTATGAGTCATTTTAAATACACTTGGGTAAAATAGTCATGGAGCCTTGGTCATGTCTAAGTCTCTGTCCTAGTGCAGTGGACATTGTAATGTGCCTCGCCAGCCTCTCTTTAGGGCTGAAACACTCTTTCCCCAGCTGCTGCTTGGCAGTGTTGGCTGCTGAGACCTACAGTCTGAGTCCCTCTTAGAACTGCCTGGTCAAAAGGAGTTGCTTTTGCCAAGGTTACAAATCCATCTTGGATGCCTTCTACATCCAGTGTCTGGCCAAGAGGGGAGTGAACAAATCCAGCTTCTTTGCCTCAATTTGGGGAAAATGAAGTTCAATTTTTCCCTCTGCTCAATTCTGCTTTCCTCTCTCCCTCAACAGAGTTGTTTCCAAGAGGACTAGTCAATCTACCTGCAAGAAAATCTCCATTTCAGAGTTTATACCCTGGGGAAAATGATCTAACACAGCCAGTACAAATGGACTAAAAAGAATGTAGACTGTGCTCCAGTCTTTACGGAACCTACATTTTAAATGGGAATTGAGGTAGAGCAAGAACGTGTGTTGCATGAAACCGGGGATCAATGAAAAAATGAATGAATATGTAACAAAGTAGATTATGAAGTAGAACGAAGTACACAGGGCAAAGGATGAAGAAATATGCTTGGTTTGGTGAACAAGAAAATGCTTCATAGAGAAGGTAGATTTTCAAGTATTCTTTGAAAATTTAGAAATTATTAGCACTTTCAGAAAGTGAGTCTGCTATCTAGGCAGGAAAGACAGTGGGGACAATGTGAATGTCTTAATGATCTGGTATATGGTGGGACAGATGAAGGGAAGGAATGGTGTAGATGGCTGGAAAGGAAGGTAGTGGCAAACCTGTGGAGGCTCATGAATGCTACAGGAAAATTAAATTTCTGATAGCCCCTGGGAGTCATTTGTAGGTGTTTGAAAATAGGTGTGATTTATTCAGATTAGGCTTAGAGGAATGGACAAAGCTGGAAACCAAACCTCAGCAGTATGCCTCTAGAGCCTTCTCAGTTCTAATCCACTCCGGCACTCCCACTCACGACAGGACGCCAAGAGCTAAATGCCAAGGATTCTTAGTACAGTTACCAGCAGGCTCAAGTGAGAACAACTTACACTGGTTAGTGATGTTTCTATCAAAGCACACTGAGATCCAGAACAAATAAACATATTTAAGTTTAAGGACTAAAAACAAGTTCAAGGAGCTTAGTCAGATTGGAAGTTGATGCCATATATACAGGATTATATACAATATCTGGCTCATGGTCAGCGGCTGAGTATAGCCTCGAGAGAAATGATAGGTTGGAAGAAATAGAAAGGGATGAAGATCTGTAAGTCATTCTCTGGACAAAAGCAGACTCATTAGTCATCTAAAATGTGTATACAATCAGTAGAACAAAAGCTTATAAATGCCTTAGCTGAAGGCAGGCAGTGAGCATTGTGGCCGATGCAGGTGGGAAGATATAAATGAGATGTCGGCTTTTAACCTCAAAAAACAAAAAAGTCACATTCTGACGGTAGTGTGGCTAAAGGGAAAATATAAGCAGATGCTAATTTGTTAGGTTAAAATAATAAGTCAATGGTTTCTATGTTTCCTAATCCAGGACTCAAAGCCAAGTTGTACCAGGGAATTGACAAGTAGGTAGAAAATGTCATAAATGGCAGACACAACTGTGACTAGTTATTGCCTTACCCCAGCATGGAATCAGAGGTCAGCTTCACAAGAGACCATCTGGAATTTAGTTTGAGTGCCAGAAGGGGAAGAATGTCTCCTGGCTGGCCACTGAGCTACCACGGCCATCAGTGATGCTCTTGGTTGAGGCAGGTGGCACCGGCTAGTAGGACTCAGAGTAAAAATAGCAACATCACCTCTAAGCATGGCTCTAATCCATTTACCCACACTTGAGCCTTATCTCCACAGGGAAGCTGAGACTGAGCAAGCCACAGACCCAGTCTGGACGTGCTGCAGATCATCTAATTAGACACCAGGAGCTTCTTCTGTGCTAGAGCTCGTCTCTCCTGCCACCCCTGACATGTTCCTCTGGACCACACATTGAAAATACACATGCAGTTATAAAAATGGAATGGGGTCGCTTTCCTGAATGACTTGAATCCAGGTTAATTTTGCATATCCTTGATTGGAATGACCACAGCAGCCAGACTGACTGCCCAGCTGCTCCAAGTGGATGACTCTTGTAACTGAAGCAGCCAGTATCACAGTCTCTTACTTAAAATTCTCCTAAAACTCGGGATTTTTTTAGCTGACTATTCAGATGAAGCTATGTTCACATGTGAAATTTTGCTAGGCCATTGCTCTGTGGGATTGAGCTGACTGTGAATTTCTAAGAGAAAATGTTTAAAAAGAGTAATAAAATTTAATAGAACCTGAGTACTAAAGATGAGATTCCATATGCAATAAAATAGAGACAGATGATGTGGTGGTCAACTGTGTTTGCAGAATGGTTAGTCAGAATTCCTGAAATGTAAAAAGCAGACAACCAAGCAGGTTTTCAAAATGCAGTGCTCCCTGGATACATAACAGAATTTTAAAAGAAAACAGAGGGGGGGGAAATGCTGTGATGTCAGTTGACAGGAGCTAAAATCATTTTGAGGAGGGCTCACTGCAACAACAAAGCATGACCAACCTATCGGCTCTGCCCTATGGTATTCCAAGTTCTGTCACAACACTAGGCCCGTGAGACCAGATAACATGGTTGTCCACCCTCCACTCAACTCTCAGAAGTTCCCTGCTCAGTAAAGTCTCCCTCATTTCAACCCACCCCCAGTATCAGCCATGTCATCACTTGGAAAACAATAATTGGCTTATGTTGATCTTTCTCCCAAAGAATTATAATTAAATTATCCTTCCAAGTAAGTTCAAAGGCTCAACAGGCAAGAAAATGTTCTTTCCCAGGCTGAAAGGTCTTCTTTAATGTGTCCAAATCCACCAAATACTAACTGCTCTGCCAGTTACAACTAGACCCAACCACAGCTCCTTCCAAAATGAGCAAAGATGGAAAATCCAAACACTTGAAGTGTATCACTAAAAAGGGCACTACAATCACCAATACGATGAAAAGAATGGAGACAAAGCTCACTGAGTAGTCTTTTAAATCACTGGCAGGGATAGAGCTTAGCATGTTGACATACAACATGCCATATGTTACCTCAAATTCAAGCTAACAAAAATCAGGAAAAGAGGCTAACGCTTATTAAATACCTACTGTATATCTTGTACGCTATATCATCTTCTCTAACTTGAGTGCTTCTGTAAGAAACTGCTTTTCTAGTTCCTCGTTCACTTTGCTCTAGTACAATTATTATTAACAGAGTGTTTAAGAGGTTAGACGGTAGACCAGATCACCTAGGTCTGTATCCTTAATCTTCCACTTACTAACTACATAACCTTGACTAAGTCACTAACACTCCATATACCTCAGTTTTCACACATGTAAATTGAGTATGATAATGCCTGTTTCATAATGTTATGTTATGGGCTGCATGAGTCCATGTGAATATTTTAGAAAAACTGTGTGGCACACACTATCGTTCTCTTTATATGTCCATTTCCCCAACCTCATTTTGTTCTCTTTATATGTCCATTTCCCCAACCTCATTTTGTTCTATCCTGATTGTTACCCTGACCACAAGATGTTATATGCCTGCCACAAAAAGAGTTGGCCAATAAACACTTGGATAAGTGGATGCATTTTATGCGCACATTAGCTCTGTGACATCATTATCATTATGTTTGGATTATAACTGAGGAACCTGTATCTTTAAGAAAAGTACATATGGGAAACAGCATCAAGGATCCTCAAAAAACAAACAGACTACCATATGATCCAACAATTCCACTTTTGGGTATATACCTGAAGGAAACAAAATCACTCTCTCAAAGAGATAGCTGTGCCCCCATGTTCACTGTAGTATTATTTACAGTATATAAGCCACAGAAACAACCCTGAGTGTCTACTGGCAAGTGAATAGATTAAGAAAACATGGTGCACAGATCTACAATAGACTAGGATTCAGTCATAAGGAAATTCTGCCATTTGCAACAGCATGGGACTTGAGGACATTATGCTAAGTGAAATAAGTCAAAGAAAGAAATACTTATGAACTCACTTATTTGTGGAATATTTTTTAAAAATTCCTAGAAATAGAACAGATTGGTGGTTGCCAGAAGCAGGAGATGGTGGGTAGGGAAAAGGAGGGAAGGCATCAAAAGGTCAAACTTCCAGTTATAAAACACGTAAGTTCTGGACATGTACTATAGAGCATGAAGAGTATAGTTACACACTTCACTGTTCATCTGAAAGATAAGATAGTAGCAACTTGGAAGTTCTCATCACAAGAATAAATATTGTAACTACAGGAGGTCATGGATGTTAACTTACTGTGATGATCATTTCAGGATGTATACTAGGTAAAATCATCACGTTGTATACCTGAAACTAACATAAAGATATATAATTTAAAAAGAAATGAAGATAATTAGTAGAAGGGAGATTTTAAATCAAGGGTCCACGTATCCCTACTGTACCACACAGACAAATTGAGAATGACAAAAGCCTTGCTTTTCAAACAAAACAAACAAAAAAATCCAACTGCCTGAAAGCTTCACTTGGAAAAATGTCCAACAAATATAGTTCAGTACAAAGTATTTTTATGTTGCTTCATTTTAGATATTGTAATTAGGTAATTAGATATCCCATCCTTAGACTTCTATTTCTAGCATTTTTTCTGTCGCTGTAATGAGTCCATCCAAGTGAAGTACAGTGAGAATCAGGGTTTCTCATAATGGACTGTGGTCAAAAAAAAAAAAAAAAAGGGCTGAAAGTGAAAAGGAAGGGCAGGAACAAAAGGAGACGAATATAGACAGACTTAGGAGAATGGTCTTCACAAAGTGGCATGATAACATGCTACCCACAACAGTGTTTTCCTTAGAGAGCACTGAACATGAGAAAGATGTGTGATTCAAAAATATTATCCATGCTGGGTCTGTTCTAGGAAGAATGCCCAGCTGTCACTAAAGTCCAACCTGCTCTGTTGGTCTGCCTCAGGCTCCAGAGAGAACTTGGAAGAGGCTGAAAGGAGCTGAGTAGCTGACAAGAAAACAGATTAAAAATATAGGGAGAAACCTGCCATGTGATGCTAATGGAGAGAGCCCATTACAAGATGCCTCTGTCACATTTCACACATCAGCCAAAGAAAGGATATTCTCTTCTGGCCTAAGAAAGCTTGCTTAGAGTGACAAATAAAAGGCATATTGCATTTAAGATATTCTCAAGCTGGGAGTTTGAGTATTTGCTGCTTTTAACACAAACAAAAATGCAGCACAGTTGAAATACACTTTCAAGTTGCATCAGTGTGTTTTGAGATAGGATCCTTACAATATGTTCTGCACTCAAAGGATTATATGCTTTCCTGCTTATTAAAGTGGTTACAGAAGCAAAAGGAAACCCATTCTAAATAACAAGCTTTTTACATATAAACACATATGGCCAAATCATATGTTATAATTTTATTTTTACACTTAAGCCCGGCTGCTTCCAGTTCTTAAATTTATAATGGTCTTAGGACCTGTTACTGCTGAGAGGTCATTAACATACTATTTGTAAGAACTCAGTTCTAATTCTAATGTGCATATGCATGTATGAGCTATGAATCACGATCCATAACTCTATTCTAATAAATCTATAGCTCCTGCTGGAAGTGCACTCTAGGTAAGTACACTTTACTGCTCTGCCGAAGCAATTAATTAGCTAAAGCTGTGCATATTCCTGCCAGTGCAATCAAGAGCCACAGCCAAACAAGGAGGGGAGACGTGGCAAAGCAGAGAAGAGCAAAAGACTGCCACGTTAATAACACAGCTGAGGAAACAGAAAGATACAAAGTGCTTAGGTGCAGGCCTCAAATATACCTATAATTCGGGAAAATGACATTCTAATAAAGTGATAGGGAAAGAGTACGTCACACCCTTATGCACAGTTCTTAATGGGACAAACCATACTCCTGGGCACTGAGACCTGGAGAAGGCAGTGAAAAAAAAGTTGAGCTGATGCAGTTAGCACCGTGCATCACCTCAACTTTTTGACTGCCTTCTCCACAAAGCTAAGTCATATATAAGTTGAGTTAGATTCTTCCTCACTTCTACATGGGATACCTCTCGTCTAGACATCCTCCCACACTCTCACACATGCTCAGGAAGTTGTGTAAATGCTGTTACATGTATGCAGATGTGTGCCTAGATATATTACAGACACACAAGCATATAACCTATGCTCACTTACCTTATTCATGGAAACTACGAAAGCTTTTTGAGATATGCACTTGGTGTTTAAGAACTTAAAAGTGTGAGGTAGGATCTCCTGGGTGGCTCAGTCAGTTAAGTGGCTCAGGTCATGATCTCACGGTTCATGAGACAGAGCCCTACGTCAGGCTCTGTGCTGACAGCGCAGAGCCTGCTTGGGATTCTCTCTCCTCCCTCTCTCTCTCTGCCCCTCTTCCACTCACACTCAATCTCTCTCTCAAAAATAAATACCTTAAAAAAAAGGAAAATAAAAGCATGAATTTCAAATTAACAAATATGCAACTGTGCATAACATGACAACTGAGTTAGAAGAGAAATTATATATGTATATACACACAATTGTATATTGTATATATATACAATTGTATATATACAATTAGTAGGCCAGGGTAACGGGGAGCTTGTGTACATGATGTTGTACGTGGGAAAGCTGCTAGTGAGCTCTTATTCTGAGTAAATCAAATGGAAGTCATTGAAGTTCTCAGTTTCTGAGTGTCTTGTGTTTGTGTGTGTTATGTTCACCTGATAGAAATGAGAATGAGAGATGAAGAAAAGAAAAAGCAGGTGGGGTAAAAGATGAGGAAGTTAGGGGCACCTGGGTGGCTCAGGTCATGATCTCACCATTCCTGAGTTCCAGCCCCATGTCGGGCTCTGTGCTGACAGCTCAGAGCCTGGAGCCTGTTTCAGATTCTGTGTCTCCCTCTCTCTCTGCCCCTCCCCTACTCTCTCTCTCTCTTTCTCTCTCTCACTCTTAAAAATAAATAAAGATAAAAATTTATTTTAAAAAAAGATTAGGAAGTTAAAGGAAATACTCTAAAGATCTTTTGTAAAAACAATGAAAGACTGTATTTTGTACAAGATTGTAAAGAGAAGTGTCTAAAATAGAAAATAAGAACACATAAGTCTGTGGGATTTTCATGGTTAGCTTTCCAAAACTGGCTCACTTCTCTTGTCCATTGAACAGCACAACTAACTCAAGACCAGGGCTACCAAGTGTTGAAGATGTGGACAAAACTCCAGGGCAATGTCCAGAGACAGCTAATTGGTCAAAAGCAGGCAGATAATTGAATATGAGCAACCAAAGTTACAGGTGCAACATCATGAGCACCACCCTGTGCACCAGAGAGAGAAAAGAGGGAATATGATAAACCAGGTAAAAGAGTGTTTCTTCACAAGCTGTTAACACTAGCAGCTGTTTTAAAATCCTAGTGACTAATATTTAAAACTGTAATATCTGGGGCGCCCGGGTGGTTCAGTTGGTTAAACGTCCAACTTCAGTTAAGGTCATGATCTCACAGTTTGTGGCTTCGAGCGCTGCGTCAGGCTCTGTGCTGACAGCTCTGAGCCTGGAGCCTGCTTCGGGTTCTGTGTTTCCGTCTCTCTCTCTGCCCTCCCCCACTTGTGCTCTGTCTCTCTCTGTCTCTTAAAAATAAATTAATAAGTGTAAAAATATTTTAAAAAGTAAAATAAAACTGTAATATTAGCAGCAAACCTTTATTTAGTGTTTACTAGGTGAGTGCCAAGCATTTCTAAGCACTCAAATACAGTAATTTTTATCCTCATAACAATCTTGTGAAGCAGTTATCATTTTTGTCATTTCATGGGTGAGGAAAATGAAGCATAGAGAGATTATGTGTTGTACTGAAGGTTCACACGTATTCCTTCCATGCTATGCTGCCTACAGAAACAACAGTGGTTGAGCACTTACTATGCGCTAGAATCTTCTCTGAATAATGTAATTACACAATTTCATATTTTCTTGCTACCCCATGAGAAAGATACCTCCTTCTGTGCAAGTCAGAAATTGAGGCTTAAAACCCACCAAGGTAATACATCTAACTGCCATTAATTAGACTGAAACCAAGGTCTGCGAAGCACCCAGGGACCACCAGGGGACACATGTCCCCAGTCTTTCCATTATCTGCATCAGCATTCCTCCTCTACAATTTGACTCAGACTACTGACATCTTCGTGATCTCAGTTAAAGCACTTGCCCCACCTTAGGCTCCCAGACCATTCCTACTATTCTGTCACCCTAACCACATACATACCGAGACTCATGTGCCTGAAGATTCATGAAATGAGGTATACATATACTTCCTTCAATCACACGTGATTAAACTCCACACATTTCTCCCCGGGTCTCTGCCACTTATTGACATTTATTTATATTTAAGGTGTTTATATCCAAATTGAAATTCTTACTTTGTCCAGATGTCAAATGTCACCTCCTGGAGATAACTTGAGAAGAGTGGATTTCTTAAAATCTAGAGAATATTTTGACATCTTTCAGTTTATTGATGCTCGGAGAAGTGGATTTAGAGATTTCATTTTCTAGTTTTCACTAACCTCTCCTTCAAATGGCCTAAAATATTTCTGCAAAAAACCCTGCAGATTGAAAGTAATATACATAAAGTTGGTGAAACCAAATAATGAAAAACAGGGAAAGGAGGAGTTCCTTGCCTGCCAGAATACAGGGTAAAAATTATGATATCTAATCATATTTGATAAGGCTCTTATGAAATATAATTTTTAGCAAAAACAAATATTTTGTAACATTTTCAAATAAGAAATCATTTAAAATATCATTTTACATATAAAATTATAAATTATATATGAAATACATATGTCAATTTGTATAAGTACATGTTAGTACAATACAAATAACTATACATATATTTGTGTTTGCTAAAGTATATTTTATTGTCAAGGATGAGAGATCAAAAAAGTTTATAATATTCTATTTCATTTCATAATTTACATTATGTTAGTTTGTCTTATTTTCAAGAGCAATTATATATAAAATAAATACATGAACTAAGATAGATTTCCTTTTAAAAAGAAAAACGGTGGCATAAAAGAAAAAAGTGAGCCCAATAATGTCGTTTTGGATTTTTGTCTTAATTGTCTCCATAATTTAGCTAAAAAAAATAACAATAATAAAAGCCCACCATTCATTGTATAGCTATTGTATAGCTATGATCCATGCTTGACACTGGCTAGTCCTTCACATATATTAATTTTGTTCCTCACAACAATCCCATGAGATAAGAAGTCTAGCAGGAAAAAAGAACTGGAAAAAAAAGTTGTCACTAATGAGATAAATGATAGTTAAATAACAAAAAGCTATTGTTTTGTCCATTAAATTTGCAAAAATAAATTGTGATATATTTTGTCGAATATTAAGGAAGACATGGAAACTAGTATTCTTATTGCCACTTGCTAAATGTGCAACCTTGAGCAAGTTAATTAACATCTCTGGGGTACAATTTCTTCAAATTCAATTCTTCAATTTCTTTTTATATAATGAGAGCAACAATACCATATATCTTAAAGACTGGTGAGAAATATGCTAATTCATGTAAAAGTTTATTCACAAGAATGTCCAACACACAAGAACCAATAAGTGTTAATTCTCCCACATAGCTGACAACAAAAATTCTTTTGGAATATAAATTGAAATTATGTATCAAAAGCCACTAACAATATTCCATTCCTGCAATTCACTCTACCCTAAGGAAACTATCCAGTATTCTGCATAAATACACATTTATGCAAAGACACAAAGCTATTCATTATCATAATATTTATAATAGCATTAAACAAGGAAATGCCCTATGCTAGGAAGATTATATAATATTTTTATTTCCTTCATTAGAAAGATATGCTAAATAAAACTAATAGTGATATTGATCTTAAAGACTACATAAAATATGGAAAACAATTTAGGCCATAATCTTAGATGAAAAAAAATAGGTTAGAAAATTTCACATGCATATTTATGCTTATATTTATATTTACATATCACCCTAACGGACAGTGCTACTTTGGGTAACAGATTGGAAAGAACATAATTCAAAATTATGTTGGAGAGCACCTGGGTGGCTTGGTTAAGCGTCTGACTCTTGACTTTGGCTCAGGTCATGATCTCATGGTTCATGATATGGAACCGCATGTCAGGCTCTGCATTCGCAGCACAGAGCTTGCTTGGAATTCTCTCTCCATCTCTTTCTGCCCCTACCCTGCATGTGCACTCTCCCTCTCCCTCCCTCTCTCTCTCTTAAATAAAGTTTAAAAAAATAAAAATAAATAAAATTATGTTGGTTTTATTTGGTGGTAGAATAAGTGTGATTGTTTTCCAATGCCAAAGGGGTTCTAGTTTCTGCCCTGTTTATGTCAAAACACATGGTGATACTTCATATTAATTTCATTACTCTCTTGTCTCTAGGCCCACTGCACTTAGCTTAAGTCTGATAAACTGATGAAGAGTTTTGTTTTGTTTTGTTTTGTTTTTTAAGGCTGAGATGGACTACAGACATCATTTCAAATTTGTTCTCCACTGAATGAGTAGTATTATTTGTAAAAGATCTGAAAATAATCTTTGACGATGTGTGTTTATGGACTCACTTCTAAGGTTTTTATAACCGATCTCTTCTTTGGCAATAGCTCTTATCATCTAAGGTGCTAAGTAATGGGGGCAATATGAATAAGTTGTGCATAGTGTTTGGGGATACTACATCTTCCAATATTTAAATCACCTTAAAAAAATTACAACATGAAAGAATCCAAAGAGTAGGAAGTGAAGGAATATTCAAAAAATTCTCCATTTACTTTCTTTGAATGCCAAGCTATGTTTTCCTTTTCATAAGACACTAATAGTGTGAAGGTCTTTCATCATTTAAATTACATCTCAGTTAATGGAATCCCCACTACAGAATCACATGCATTATCTAACTTTTGACAAAAAGAAAGAAAGAAAAAGATTAAAGACTTTTTGAGAAAATGTTGAAAAAATGCCCTGTTTATACTTTCCCCATAAAATAGCTACAGAGGTTAGTGATAAAGATTATATAAAAACATTTTAAGCTGTTTAGTAACAGATCATTAGAAACACCTATGAGAATGTCATTACTATTGGGAATACTTCCCCCTCATCTTGAGCATAAAAATAAAAATGGTGTTGGATTTCTACTTGTCTTCAGGATGCATGTTTATTCAGACTTGTTTCTTCAATACCCAAATATGCAACAATCAGAAAAATATTTGAAGCAATCTCCTTAATACTGCATTATTTACTATCTCTCAAAGGTTGTAACTCTTTAATCAAGTCACATGAACTTTTATCTTCAAACATGTTATATATGCTGAAAGCTTTCACTAGAACTACATGTACTTACAATAAAAAGCCATATTTTCATTAATCATTACAGCAATGCCCTTTTTTTTTTCAACCAAGTTTTTCTCGTATTATGTTGTTTTTCCATTGCTGGATGACATTTTGTTTTTAGTGGATGAATATTTTCATGCCAAAGCATTTGATAACATCCCAGAGAGAACCTTGTGCTGCATATTTTCTAATTCTTCTATTGTTAAGTTTCATGTTTTTTAAAGCTCTGCTTTGAAGAGTTTTATAATTAAACATTGAAGATGAAATTTTAGTTTTATTTACATAATCTACTAAATTTTACCAGATGAGTAAGTAAGCAAAGAAGTAAGGGTAAAATTCATTCTTTAATGCAATAAATATCGAATCCCTACTGTTCTAGGCACTGGATTGATTTAGCAAATAATATGTTAAATAAGGAAGACACACTCGTTCTCATGTAACTCATAGTCCACTCAGTGATGTCCAGTTCTCTTTTTTGGAAACTATGAAGTTAGGTGTACTGTTAAATGTGTGGAAAATGGACCACAGGTGATCTTGCCTTGGCTAGAGTTGGAGACTGTACTGTTCCAACCTGCATTTCTTTCTGCTTTTCCTCTTTTCTGTGTAGCCTCAATTTGGGAAGAAGGAGAGAAAAGTAGAACAGTGCTAAAGCAGGTCATGGAGAGGACATGACTGCTGGTTGATGTGTGAGCTGGAACCAGGCAGGAGGCTCCTTACCCTCTCCTGTCCTTGGAATGTACATGGTGCACACCATTCCCACACTAGGAGCTGTTTCTAGGACATAGTCTTGAGAGCAATAAGATCAATCAATATGTTGTTGAGACCATCTGGATGGTGTATGTGCCTGAAGCAAGTTAAGACCTCTATACAAACTTGTAAGATTCTGGAGGGCAGATAAATCTACTCATCTTATGGATGCTAGGACAAGCCACATATGTAAGTTCCCTTGCTTATTAAATCTGCCACCTACCAACCTGGAATGATCTGCCTTTTTCTTTGGTCTCTCCTTGCCCTCTGTGTATGGGGGCCAGTTTTCAAATCAACAAACAGGAGAAACTATTTCCCCCTCTTTGCTCAGGCTCCATAGTTGACTACTAACAACTGCATGGAGGCTCATATGCTGTAAGGCTGGCTTCCATGAGCTCCAAAAAGACAAATGGATCACCAACTTCACAAGAATGAAAATGAGAGAAACCTGTGACTGGCACAAAGGCTAGGGGTAGCAAGATCAAAAGAGGACTCTGAAAACCAAATGGTTTTAATACCTTCAGCTATTATGTTTTTCTTGATGTTTATTACATTACTTAGAGGGTAACAGAGCTAACTGTACTCTTCATTCACATATATTCCTGGAGCAGACCCCTGCCTGCTTCAAGGTTATGCTGGATACAAAGAAGTACAGTTTAAAAGTTACAAACTCTGCCTACAAGTAGTTTAAGCCCTAACGTTAGAGACTGAGACTCTCGTAGACCAAAAACAAAAAACAAACAAAAAAAAAAAAAACAAAAAACCAAACAAACAAAAAAAAAACGAAGTGAAAACAACGCAGTATAAACTCAAAGGAAGCTACTTGTTTTGCAAGGTGCCCTGCTCCTCTTTTTTCCATGAGAGATATGAACAATGAATAAACAAGGCCAGACTCTGGAAGTGCCTCACATGACAGAAAAGTAGGGCTCAGATATATACATAAATAAGCTTAGATAACACACACAAAATATGAAAATGGCACAAACAAGCCAACCAAAAATATATTCCATCAACCTAGGCCAGAGATCTAGACTAAAACTTGTGTAAATGCCAAACTATGCATCTCAAGCCAAAGACCTATTAGAAAAGCAGGATGAGGAGAGCAGCCAGTAGAACCACTCACCTACCCACCACAGGAACTGCAAGGAGGCAATAGAATCAGAAGGATGTATTCACATAGGCAGAGGACCCATTCTGTGCCAGGACTGTGGTGGACACTGCAGCTAGCCACAAAGGCCACAAAGACAGGAAAAATCCCCACCACAATGGAACTTACATTTAAGTTTTCTGATAGTGGTGGTTCTAAGGAGTGAATAAAATGGAACAAGGAATGGAAGATCATGCCAGTTTAAATAGGATGAGGGCCAGACTTCCAAGTCTGGGATAGAGCATTCCAGGCAAAGAGCCTTACAGAAGCCCTAAGTTAGTGACTAGCTTACTAGGTTACTGGAACAGAAAAAGTCGGTCTGACCACAGCACAGTGAATAAAGGGGAAAGCTGTAGGAGAAGGTGTCCAAGAGGTAGGCTTGGGACCAGCTTACATAAGGCCTTTTACAGATGGAGTTTAGGAATCGTTGGTAGATTTAATGAAAGGAGAGAAACAAAGACTTACATTTAAATCACCCAAGTTGCAATCATTTCCATGAAATGCCACATCTCTTCATCAGTTTTTTTCCACCAAATACAATTCTGATATGTTTATTTCTTATTGTACATAAGAAATATATTGAACATGACTGTACTTACTGGCTTCTCCAACTTGTGATTCTAATATCCTCATTCATTCTCAAATGTGTCCTGGTTTAGACCAGGATTGTCCAACTTTTTATGTCAAAGGTTAGAGAGAAAAGATTTTAGGCTTCGTAGGCCAGATGGTCAGGACACTGTGCCACCATAGCACAAAAGCAGCCACAAACAATATGTAAACTAATGAGTGTAGTTGTGTTCCAATAAAACGCTATGAACACTGAAAATGGATTTCACATCATTTCAGTGTGTCACAAAATATTCTTTTTTATTTTCTCCAGCCATTTAAATATACAAAAGCCATGTTTAGCTCACTGGATAACACAGGTAGGTAAATATAGGTAGTTGGATTGGGTCCATCGGCTGTAGTTTGCTAATCTCCCTATTAGATGACAAATTAGATGGCAAATTAGATGGTGACCCTTATAGCAACTTACAGGGCTCACTATGTACCAGGTTGTCCTCGCAACAAGCCTATCAGGTACAGACTACTATTATATGTGCTTTTCAATATAGAAACAGAGGCATATCTAAGCAAAGCTCCCAAGATCTCCACAAGAAGACATGGCAGAAAGCCTATGTGTGGAGCCCCTATTCTTAACCACAGGGCTGAATAGTATCCTAATACATTCTCATTCTCCCCCTCCTCACGGCATTCTTCCTTCTCATCTTCGATTTATGGCATATTTTTAGTCTCCTTCTCTTTCTTCATTACCCTTTCTGGCTTTCTTTCTCATGCCCTCCTTTCCCATCCTCTGTCAAAATTATAAGTGAGTTATATTTCTAGGACCAGAAATAAACTAATCAAAAGTTAGATTATACAGAATAAAGAACCAATGCTTTCAATCTCTATAATCACTAAATACTTCTAATTTTCTTTAGAAATCTTACACAATTATTCCCTTAATATTCCTCTAATGAAACCTGTTTTCCCCTAAGCATCAGCTTTCCAGGTAGAAATATACCTATTATCTAATTTTATTGTATTTCTCTTTCAACAATCAGTATAGTAACAAACAGTTCTTTCTTTTGAGGTTGACAAATCTGCAACCCTACCTCTCACTTACCTCGTATTTACAACAAAGTGGTCTCAAGTTAAAGGAGAGCCAGATAAGTTACTCCCCATTCTTAAATCTATGATACTCTATAGTCTTAGTGCATTAAACTAGGAATTCTACCACCATATTGACGATCTGAGGTTCTATATTTCAAACAATTCTCTTTACAAATGAATTCTTGGAACACAGGTTGTTTTTAAATTGGAGGCTTTCAGTATACTTCTGCCACTATCCTTCATGTTTTTAAAACATTTGAAAAGTGTTTATTTAATGTGGCTGTCTATTTTGATAGTACAGATAGATAAAAAGAGGAGGGTACTTAACTCCAGGACCACTTCCACTGTTGAAGCTTCTTACCAGCAACAAGGCAGCAGTAAAGTTCAAGCAGTTTATTAATGTCAGCAAAATCCCATGAACAAATTACTGCCTGAGTCATTTGTGTGTGTATGTCTTTTATTTGCAAAAACACACTTTTTAAGGGAGGAGGAAAATGATACCATTTGATTGCTGAGGTACACTACCATTTTCTACTAAACTGTTTTTTAACAAATAAAATAATCAAGTTGAAGTTTCTGATTTAAGTTGCTCATCCCATACCAATTTCTGAAAATGTTAGGATGGCATTAAAATCAAAGACACATTTAAGGAAAAACATACTTAGTTTTGAGGGATGAATGAGAACAACCTGTTTGGTTCATATTAAGCTTGCAGATTTATCAACACTGGGCACACACGGGAAAGACAGACCAAGTGTTTATGAGCTCTCCAAAACGATTGATTTTTACAAGGCCTTGATTTAGCTGAAACGGGTGCCTATATATTTAGATAGCAAAAGGGTTAATGGATTCAACCTTTTGAAAAATGCCCTTCCTTACATGCGTATAACATGATGGATAGTTAACTGAATGCACGTAGGTAAACATAGGTGAAAACAAATTAATTGGAAGGTATAGGGTTTATTGTTTATTTTTTCTTGATAGATGGATCTCATTATTTTCCTTGGGCAGACAAAGCCATAACAGTTTGCAGAGAAAGGAGAAGTGACAGCTCCAGGAAACTGCTTACAGATGGACAGCCAGCAGGCTAAAAATATTACTTGTGTCCACCTCATCAATAAGCTGGCTCCATGAAGAGTGGCAATTATTCTTTTCCTGCTTGTGCTGCCCTTTGAGAGGCATGAAGACGATTATTGATAACTAGGTATGTAGAACAAAATATATACAGTAACACAAACTCATTTACTATGGCAAATCCATATCAGAGAGCACCAATGCCTTTCATGCCATTATTTAAAGTGGCAACATGTACTCATCAATGTCTTAGAGGATTATGCTGATACTGTGTTTTGTTACAATCCTATTAATTATTAATGATGCATATTTACTATTCCCCTATATTTAGAGAGTCTGTATTATGCACTACAAAAGAGGGAGGAAACATCACTGAGTTGAGGAGGGTGAGTTCTCAATCTTGCATGCATATAAACGTCATAAGACTTGGCCTTCATGTATTCTTTGTACCAAAGAGGATCTTTAAGTTTTGTGTGACAATACCAAAATAATAGATAAAAAATAAATTTTTACATGAATCACAAACTATCCATACTTGTTAAAAAATCAAGAAGCAAGATACACAACTTGTATTCTATTTACTATAAGAAAAAGATGTAGTACCAATTACTGTGTGGAATTTAAAAAAAAAAAAAAAGCCTTCTCAATTAAAGGCACCACAAAATAAATGACAGTTTCCAGGCATCAGCACAAAGCTAAAGGGATTTCAATGGCCTCATTACTTTTATTACCCTGCACTGCTTAGCCAAATCTACTGCAAGGCTGTGTTTAGACATAGGATCTGTCTCATACTTCCAGAAATGTGGACAATGGATCAGCTCACCTGGAATCAGTAGAACAAACATGCAAAAATCATAGCATAGCAAATGTTATACTTAGTTAACCTGCTTTATACACATTGGAGAAAAGGATTAACCAGGAAGGAAGTTAACAGAAAAATGGAAGACCATTTCAACCATAATAGTCAAATTTTGACATATTAGATCAATAGTTGCAGGTATTTCAGGCTATTCCCACTGCATTTCTTTATTGAATATCTTATCTCCTGTCATATATTATAAAACAGATGAAAATGATGCATTTTTGTTCATTTCAAGAAATGACAGAATAGCTAAGTGATTTTTAAAAAATCAGTCTCAATGAGAGAACATGCCCCATACTCTGTTCAAGTTTTCAGATTCTTCTTGGACTTGAAGGTCACAGTGATTAACTATTCTGTGTTATTCTACACTTGAACAATTATCCAATAATTAGGGATTCCACCCAGAGCTGCCATGACTTGACTAAGGGGACTCTTGTTCCCAGTTTTCCTAAATGTCTAGTCTCTGAGGACTAAAGAGAGGAGTTCATTCAAAGGTCAACTGTCTTGCTGAGTTTTAAAAAGCAGTGGATAATTAGAAAAAAGCAGCTACAACTAAACATCCTCCAGTTGGTTCTTGAATTACCTGCCCATTTTTAACTTCAATCTTGCAAAACTAACAGATTTTTCAGTCTATTATACAATCATCGTTTTTCTTATTTACAAGATTCCCAGGGCACTAGTACCTGAAAAGAAAATATTACTCATTCAGTAGTGCCATGGTGTTATTATATTTTAAATGATGCATTTTTTTATGCTGTCTTCTGTAATTTCATGTAAAATCAGCTAAATGCAGTGGTATTGGGATGATGGCTATTAAAACCTTTGCGGAATTTAGGATACACATTGTTTCTCTCACCTCCAAATCATGAAAGAAAATTATCATTTTGTTCATGTGGCAGGATTTTTTTAATGGGCAATATGTAAGACCATCTAGGTGAAATAGTATTTGAAATACAATTCCCTTGAATTTAGCCCAAATTTATAAATTATTCATTCTAGCAAAAAAAAAAGCTATCATCTAATGGCAATTAAGACTATTTATCTTTGAATTATATTGAAATATTTCATCAAGAAAATGTTTTGGTCATTTATCAGGGCACTTTTGGTCACAAATGACAGAAATTCAACAAAACAAAGGGGAACTGTTGGTAACTCTAATCAAGCCAAGGAAAGGGTAATGATGGAACCAGCAAACTGGAACCAAGGCCCCAGGGACATGAATGCAGTCAGCATCCCTTCTCCTTACCTCCCATTCTGCTTCTGACAGCCTGAAAGGAAAGCCTGGTGGGTGGGTGTAGGTGTATTTCTAGGAAGCTACCTTCCATAAATAGCCAATTTCTTCCTTGATTTCTGTGACCAGAGATCTGAGTCACAGGGAATTGGGTTTGCTGAAAGACAAGAATTCCCATTCTGACCCTTTGGCGAGGGAGAGGGGGAAGGGAAGGGGAAGAAGTTGCCCGAAACTTATAAAGTGCCATTCCTGGAAGTCCTGGGCAGAGAAGGCACTACCTGACACAATTCTCTGAATGTTACCAATGAACTAAACACAGTCAATACCAGTATTTTAGATTTCTTCTAAATATAGGCTAACTACTCTAGCACAACCATTTGTCCCAACAATATTATGAACATGGTTACATGAACCCAGGAATACTCCTGCAATATATTCACCATTTTTAAAAATGCTTATTTATTTATTTTAGATAGAGATAGAGCACAAGCAGGGTAGGAGCAGAAAGGGAGAGAGAGAGACAATCCCAAGCAGGTTCTGCACTGTCAGCACAGAGCTCCACGTGGGGCTAGAACTCCTGAACAGTGAGATCAAAACCTGAGCCGAAACCAAGAGTCAGACACTTAACTGGCTAAGCCACCCAGGTACCCCTACATACTGACTGAGTAAAACTTATACAATAAAATCCGTTTGTGCGGACACACTCCTCAGCTACTACAATGTGTCCCAGGTCTAATTCTGGAGGCTCTTTCCCCATGTCTGCTCTTATCATAGGGTTACGCACCTCTGACCACATACATTCATCTGTTCTGCCCTCCATCTCCAGGCTTCCCCTACCAGTGTGCCAGTCCAAGGACATAGCAGAAATTCCTTACTTGATCTCCCACCAGTAACCCTTCAGTAACTTTTCCTTAAGAGGCAAGGTGAAAGAAAAAACAAGGCTTTGACTCTGAAGACCTGTGTCTTGAAACCTGTCTTTCCACCTATACCTAATGTGATTTTCTCTGAATCCTAATGATTTTCTTAGCTTGACTTCTCTTTGCAGTACTCTTGAAGACAACACAGTTAACAGATACAAAATGCTTTACCAAATATAAATATTATTTCTACTCATGCTATTGCTTTGTTATTCTTTCTTTCCTTATAATGAGACTGTACCATGTCCTAATACCCTTTGTTTTTATTTTTTTTTTTAATTTTGTTTTTATTTTAGAGACAGAGCATGCCAAAGTAGGGGAGAGGGGCAGGGTGGGGAGAGAAAGAAAGAGAGGTGGGGAGGGGGAGGGGGAGGGAGAGAGGGAGAGGGAGAGAGAGAGGGAGAGAGAATCCCATGCTGGCTCCACACTTTGAGTGGAGCCCAAAGTGGGACCTGAGTCCCAGGATTCTGGGATCATGACCTGAGATGAAATCAAGAGTTGGATGGTCACCCGATTGAGCCACCCAGGTGCCCTCCAATACCCTTACATTTGTAAGCATCAATTTTATTCTTGTTTTCTCCATCCTCAGGGACTTTGAAATCTGGAAGGATAACAATTCTAGGACACTGAACTCACCATTCCTACAATCTCATAACTGCCAGAGTAATCAAGATGAAATTTTCTTGACTCCTGGATATATTTTTTCTCCTCAAGACATTTAAATACTCTCACATGCTCATCCCGGCACCCATTTCAAACCTTACCACAGAAAACAGACAATCTTCTAGAACACAAAATGATTTGATAACTCAGTAGACCAAATCTATTCCTGAATAAACTGGTCTTCATTGTGCATGAGGAGCACACAAAGGATAAAGCTGTGAGCATTGTTTAAATAACACTGCTTCTCCTTGAGGAATTACCAGGATCATAAATTGTCTTTGTCAAGGACTTTAGGAACTTAATAATACGATGACTCTGCCTTAACCTACTGAGGTAGAGCAAACAGCCCATTGCCAAGGGTTCTAGTCTAGGACAGGCGGTATTTAACAGCCAAAGAAATGCTGAGACTGAGAAAAAGGTATGACTAAATTATTCAGTCTGTTGACTTCAACCAATATTCCACCTCACATCTTGAGATGCAAGCTTCGTCCTCTGGTTTGGCATTTTTACCAACCTGTTGTAGGTGTTACACATGCTGGCCAGGGTCCTGGATGTTAAATTTAAATAGTTAATCATTTTTGCTCCTTTCCCGACTTGTTCACTCAACTTCTCTCCCTGTCTCCCTTCTTGCTTCACCCCATCCCCCCCCACTTACTCTCTTTTCAGTTTGCTTCCTTTCTAACTTCCTTTCTTTGCTTCCTTTCTTTATTTTTCCTCTTCTACTTCTGACATTCAGATCACTGGAGTCAGAGATGAATCAATGGATGTAAGCCCTACATATAAAGGCCTATCCCACACATGCCTTGTCTTTATTAGAAGACTTTGGGGCACCTGGCTGGCTAATTCAGCTCAGTCAGTTAACAGTCTGACTTTGGTTCAGACCATGAAGTTAAGTGTTCGACTTCACGATCTCACGGTTCATGAGCTTGAGGCTCCCGGTCAGGCTTTGTGCTGACAGCTCAGAGCCTAGAGCCTGCTTCAGATTCTGTGTCTCCCTCTCTCTCTGCCTCTCTCTCTCTCTCAAATAAATAAACACTAAAAAAAGAAGACTTTTATTATAAAGACTTTCCTTATCCTCATGTTAACTGAAAATGGATTTACCATTCTTTGAATACCTCTAAATACTTTTTGATGGATAATTTTGGACACTTACCATATTCTGCCATCTGTTACTGTCCCTCATACAAACAGCTTATCCTTTTGGTATAGCTTATCTTGTAAAGCTTATAATTTTCTACCATGGGCAAAAGTGTTTTATTAATTTGTAGGTTTTATTAAATTTTTAAACTTTTGCATTAGACTGTCCTTTATCAATAATTATAATTTATTTTGGTTAATCATCTAATAAAAATCCTCTATACATTTAGTTTTACTCTAGAATTTTTTCTAACAGAAACATTAAAAAGCACTCAAGTAAAATCCTTAGAAATATACATATATATGTGTGTATGTAAAAAGTCTATGTTCCTCAACATTGTTCTCCTAGTAATTTCAAGAATTTTTCACATTCTTGAAATACTTGCAAAAGGGCCTGGAATTATATAATCTGACAGCACCCATCACAAATAAAGTAGCTTTTGGGGGTTAGGCATGAAGTATTAGGATGTAATTCTAACCCTATCCTCTGAGATCAATATGCCCATGGCTTATGACATTGTGGGTAAGACCTATTATTTTAAAAGATGATAATGAAAATAGTTATCTAAACTGCTATTCATATGGTTACATAGACTCAGCCTGTTTGTAAATAAAATACTCATGTTTAGGTTTTGAGTTTTGCCTGCAAATTATGTACATAGTACTGTGTGGATTCAATCAAGGATAAGATTCAGTCACACAATCTCATCATTCGTTAAGTTAGGACTTACTTTGTGTGTTCCCTTGATCTCTCCATCCTCAATTCCACATTTCATGGACTATCCCTTTCTGTATTTAATATATATCCTCCCATATCACCATATTTGTGCACTTATATTTACGTATGAAAAACACATGTACTGTTATTTTATGTATTTTTCTGTACATTTTATATATACCTTTGAAACTACAGAGTTGAGCAGTTCATGTATTCTTGCAAAATTTGACAAAAATTTACATAACATCCATGCATGTTGATTAAATAGGGGTGTAATTAATCCCTTCACATCTTATTATAGGATTTTACCATGTTTTGCCAATCCATTAACCAAATGATAGACATGGATGATGAACATTTCACCGCTGCAGACAATACTGAAGTGAATACCATGGCATAGGTTTTTTGTGTGTACATTACTTTCTTTGTGAAATTCTTTTCAATTTTCCCTTTTTGAGCATCTTTTTATTTGTAAGGGTCATTTTATTTATAACACTTCATGCTCTAAAGGGTAAAATGCTCAAACAAATTCAACTGAAAAAGAGAATATGCTGCTTTATTTTATCCATTAATAATATATACCTGGTGTTCACAAGGATTTACCATCTGAACATACATGACAGGAAAAATGTGGTGTTTTTTTTTTTCATTATAAAGGGGCCATAAACTTAATAGTGACCTCCAAGAGAACCCGACTGCAGATTTTACCAAGGAAGAACTGTAAATCAATCAGGACATGTGACAAATACAATTAAACAATTCCCACAGTAATATATTCAAGATGAGATGATACAATAAATCTATAGCTATTTCTAATGAATGAGTTGAAGAATAAAACAGTGGAGTACTATTGAGTCAGTAGGTCTCAAAGGTAGTTGAACTACACTTAGAAAGTAAGACTTTCTTGTAAACCCAGGGTCTGGGTAGTGCTATCAGGAAGATGTTAGTGAAAATAAACAGATAATAACCCTGAAAATACGTCAATAGATCAACTTGATAGTTCCACAACCTCACATTACTACTTGTTATAGCTTACACAAATGTGAGCTACTCTCCTCTGTGTATTGTAATGAACACTCCACTGGGATTAGAAACCCATCTTTTGTCTCTTACATTAAATTATTTGAGCATTAGCTTCTTCATCTTTAAAATGGGCATAATAGGGGTGCCTGGATGGCTCAGTCGGTTAAGCGTCCTACTTCGGCTCAGGTCATGATCTCATGGTTTGTGGGTTCGAGCCCCGCATCAGGCTCTGTGCTGACAGCTCAGAGCCTGGAGCCTGTTTCAGATTCTGTGTCTCCCTCTCTGTCTGCCCCTCTACCACTCGCACTCTGTCTCTGTCTCCCAAAAATAAATAAACATTAAAAAAAATTTTTTAATGGGCGTAACAGTATCCTCCTGGGATGCCTGGGTGGCTCAGTCAGTTAAGCCTCCGACTCTTGATTTCAGCTCATGTCATGATCTCACATTTCATGAGTTTGAACCTCATGTAGGGCTCTGCTCTGACAGTACAGAACCTGCTTGGGATTCTGTCACTCCCTCTCTCTTTGCCCCTCCTCATCTTGCACACATGCAAGCTCTCTGTCTCAAAATAAACATTAAAAAAAAATAGTACCCACCTGGCAGAGTTGTTCTGACTTTCAAATAATGTGTGTGAAAGTTCTATAAAATTTGAAGTCCTATGCAAAGAAAACTATTCTTGAAATTGTTATTATTACATTTTAAATAGAACTTAAGAGAGATACAGACTAGAACATACTACCTAGTCTGGTAGTCTACTCCTCCCTTTCTCCAAGCAGCCAGTAGGAGTTAGGAGTGACTTACTGTCTTCTACTACTTGACTGCTCTGAGCTTCCTCCTTCAGTGACACCACATCCACTGCCCCTTTGCCTATAAGGAACTAAATTCTGTAAGATTTATCTGCTTTTGGCCTTTTATTGGGTACCACTAAACCAATGCTTCCAGTGAGGCCAAGGCTAAAGTCATTCCATTTGCCTAAATGAACTTAACCAATATGATCAAATCATTTTAGTCCCTCTCATTTCATCCCAACCTGTATCTTGGTTCCACAAACTCCTAGTTTCTTCCCAAAGATATCTAATGGAGAAAGAAAAAAAAGTGACTGGCTTGTTAACAGAATGACCACTTGTTAACATACAATGCTATTTCTCAAAGGCATTTAAGAGTCACTATTAATAAAAACTGCTCTTTCTGAACTCTCATATAGCTGTCTTTTAAGTCAGTAATAATCATTTTAACACAAAGCTTTATTCTCTTTCTCCAAAAAGCTCTAAGCACCTGGGAAACATTATCTCATTAATCCTAATGCATGCAGAGAGGCTCTGAGGGGGTGTTTAGGCAGACAAAAAATGTCTATAAAGTTCACCATGACTATCATTAAAATATTATCTGTTCAAATGAATGTACAAAACACAAGCCTTCAGCCACAAGAAATCATTTAAAATAATTTAAATTGCTTGTAAAATAAAATGGATCTCTATTCACAATTACTATGGGTTACAAATTTAACCTGTTAAAACAGATTACTTCAAAGACATTTACTTGTTACTTAAGTTATTTTGACTCACATGCACTTCTCTTCCCCCTTTACAAAAGGGAAAAAATGCTTAAAGTACTTGATCATCTGTAAAATTCATAAAACTTCTCACTAATTCAATAGGGACAAATAATTCCTGGTCTTAACTTTTAGACTGTGTGTCATTTGAAACACTCAAGTTTTAGAAAGATAGAATAAAATTAAATTCAATACATTTGAAAGCATTTTAAGCAGTAAAGAAGTACTATCTAAACTAAGAAATAAAGAATATTGTAAAAATAAATAATTTTAGCCTGCTTTAGACATGCTGAGGATAAGGGCACAAAATAACCACATTTTAGTTAATAACCACAATATAGTTAACCACATTGACTGGAGAAAGTCAGGTTTTAGGTCACAAAATGTACTTTATTTGCCAATCTTTTCATATGGCAGTTTCCCTATGAAAGCCAGTGAGCCCAAGACAGGCTGAAAGGAACCTGCTGACCCATCCTTCTCAGTAATGTAATGCCCTGCTCAGTTAGACTAAGTGAAATCCCTGGTTATACGTTCCATTAGGAAGCTAGCATCATGAATTTCTTATTTGGCAAGACTCCTCATACTTGTAACCACTGCCTCAATGTATGAATGAATGCTCCACAAAATTACCAACTCCATTGGGTCAAGGATAACATTTCACTTTTCAGTCCCCAGTTAGCACACTGTTTAGTACATTATTTAATATATTCTAAGAGGTAGATGGAGGCTTTGGTAGATATTTAGATGAAGTAGGTACATTTATTGATTTTGCCTGCAGGTACTCTTTGAAAGTCCCGGAGCTCTGAAATGGCCGGGAGAGATATGAAAGACCAAGAAAGGAGAGGTCAAAGGAACTTCCAGGATCTCCCATGCATCTTAGGGTACATATTAGGTAATATTTCTATACATTGTTTTCAGCTGAGGTTGCATAAGACTCTGATTTTCTTTCTTTTTCTTTTTTTCTATTTAAATCCAAGTTAGTTAACATATAGTGTAATAATGATTTCGGGAATACAAGTTAGTGATTCATCTCTCACTTACCACACCCAGTGCTCATCCCAGCAGTTGTCCTCCTTAATGCCCCTCAACCATTTAGCCCGTTCCCCCCCCCACCAACACCCCTCCAGCAACCCTCAGTTTGTTCTCTGTATTTAAGAGTCTCTTATGGTTCATCTCCTTCTAAGGCCCTGCTTTTCACAATGAATTAGTATTCATTTTTTAATGATTTTTTAAATGTTTGCTTATTTTGAGAGAGAGAGAGACAGAGTGCACATGTGAGCAGGGAGGGGCAGAGAAAGAATGAGAGAGAGAAGCAGGCTGCAAGTGGTCAGTGCAAAGCCTGAGGCAGGACTTGATCTCATGAACCATGAGATCATGACCTGAACTGAAATCAAGGGTCAGATGCTTAACTGACTGAGCCACCAAGGCGCCCCTTAGTATTCATTTTTTAAATACTTACAACATGTAAGAAACTATTCCAGGCCATGAGTGAATAAGAATATGACTCAAAAACAGGATGCATAAAAGCTCTTCCATGTAGTTTTAAAGATTGAGACTTCTATAATTATGAAAATAAAATGCAGACGATTACACTCAAAAATTTCCAATGCTGTGACAACTTAGAAATCAATGTTAACTAAAATAAAGTGTGCTTTAAAAATTAGGTGATCGGGGCGCCTGGGTGGCTCAGTCAGTTAAGCATCCGACTTCAGCTCAGGTCATGATCTCACAGTTCGTGAGTGCAAGCCCCGCATCAGGCTCTGTGCTGACAGCTCAGAGCCTGGAGCCTGCTTCAGATTCTGTGTCTCCCTCTCTCTCTGCCCCTCCCCTGCTCATGCTCTGTCTCAAAAGTGTCACAAAAAGTGTCTCATGCTCTGTCTCTCTCTGTCTCAAAAATAAATAAAACATTTAAAAAAATTAAAAATTAGGTGATCTTCTAAATAGAACTACAAGTCTACACAATAAGCACAATAAAAATGTTTTCAAACAGATCCTACGTATGCTCTTCAAGAACATTTGATAAATGTATACTATAGGTCATTTTCAATTCATTAAGACTTCCAGCTTTTAATGATCAATAGAATCAAGAATACAGACCTGCTATGATTGAGAGATGCACTTAGGAAAATTACTGTAATAGCACTAAGTAGTATGTTCTATTATCTCCAAAAATATTGCTTTTCCTTTCCTTTCCTATTGGCAGATCAACTTTCCAATAATTCTGTACATCAAAAATAAAAACAGCTTTCAATCAATTGATAAGCATCAGAGAGACTCAAAACTATTCCCAAGAATTTAGAGCCCAGAGGCATTTTATTCTCTTATGCATTTTCAAAGTAACTGTCAGTCTTGTATAGATGTTGGCATATTTTCCACTACTAGAAGGAAATATTTATCAGTCAGAAAGGCATGTTTATAGATACTGTCTGAACAGTAGTCATGAAGAAAGTCTTCCTGAATATTTAAATCTTCCCCACTCTCCTTATATCGGTCCTAGAAAAGCCTGTTTAATTGTGTACACACAAAGCAGGTGATCTCCAAGGCTCGGTCTTGTCTTTATTCTCTTCTAATGTAGTACATTCAGAAAACCATCTCATCACCCTAAAAGCATCTTCTACCATCAGGATAATGATAATTTGCAATTCTAAAACTTTGATTCAAATCCATATTATGCCAGATAGAAGTCTCTATAATCTGAACTCAAATGATTTTAGTAGTGTGACCACTGTGCCTTTACATTTCCAACTTTAAATATTCCAACTGCCTCAGTTCCTGTAAATCACAGGCTGCTTCCTTCTCTCTGCTTTAATTGTACACAGTCCCCTCTTGGAAGGTGTTCTCTCACCCCAGCCAACTGGCAACCACACATTCATCTTGAAGAGTCACTTCCTTTTCTAAGGAGTGTCTCCTTCCTGTGATCATATTAAGACAGAATCAGAAGTCTAATAGTTAATTTTTGATATTTATTTTTCAAGATACCAGATAATATCAGTGTTTTCATTTGTCACATATCCTGCTTTGGGTCTCTCTTCCCACTTCAGTTTTACTTCCCTGTATCAGAGAGGATACATTCTGAAATATGCCATTTCTCCCTTCCTCCTATACCTTTTTCATAGCTTTTCAACACTTCTCGATGAATTTCTAAGTGCCATGATGTAAAATGAACCAAAGGCAAACTGGTAATGGAAGCTAGGCCCATTAGAATTATAAAAATGAGGGGAGCCTGGGTGTCTCAGTAGGTTAAGCATTGGACTCGTGATTTTAGCTCAGGTCACGATCTCAAAGTTTGTGAGTTCCAGCCACACATCAGGCTCTGCACTGACAGTGTAGAGCCTGCTTGGGATTCTCTCCTTCCCTCTCTTTCTGCACCTCCCCCACTTGCTCGTTCTCTCTCAAAAATAAACTTAAAAAAAATTAATGAGTAAGGACTGAATGAAAGGGTCGATCTATTCTTTTATGAAAAACTCAAGTATTCAAACTATAAGTCATTTTCTTTTATACAGTATTTTGAATAAGCACTCCATTTTTCTTCACTTAGAGCTCTTTTTGGCATAAGTTGGGAAAGACATAAAACTTTGTATTCTTCAGCCATAAAAGAGCACATAAGTCTAATCTGAATATTTGTCACATCTTTTCTGATCTTGCTTTTGAGGCTTTTCTAAGTTCTAGACAGCTAACAGTCTTAGTGTTCTTACTACTACCTTAATACAATCTCCTATTTCTTCTTTTCTTTATAACCTAATGAAAATTCATGACTTTTATTGAGAACTTAAGTACTTAGTAGACATCTATATTTAGTGTGTATACTTTACTTACTTGCTTTAGTTTTTTTCTGCAAAGTAACAGTGAACTAAGTACTACAGTTTTAAACTGTCAATTTTTCTTGTCTATATCATCAATGCAAAGATTTGCTCTGTAAAATTTCTTTGCAATAGCTCTAATCAATCTCAATATTTTTTTAGTGAAAATCACTTTATCTTCTGGAATTATAAAGGTTTCAAAAGTGTTTAATGCTTCATGTTATTCAAAAACTGTTTAATGTTTGGGGTGCCTGGGTGACTCAATCAGTTAAGCTCCTAATTCTTGATTTTGGCTTAGGTCAGGATCTCATGGTTTGTGGGATAGAGCCTGGTGTCAGGTTCTGCTCTGACAGCATGGAGCCTGCTTGGGATTCTCTCTCTCTCCCTTTCTCTCTGCTCCTCCCTGCTTGTATGCCCTCCTTCTCAAAATAAATAAACCTAAAAAAATGTTTAATGTTATTTAAAAATGACTTGTGTCTATTATTGTTAAACATTTATCTTTGAAACATTTATAATCCAACCATTCATCAAACCTGCAGAAATCTACAAAATGTTTTGACCACTGATAGTAAATGATGATTCTGCCAAGTCTCTTACTGCATATTTGATAACCAAACAATATAACCATATGCTGTTTAAAAAATTTTTAACGTTTATTTATTGAGAGAGAGACACAAAGCATGAGCAGGGGAGGGGCTGAGAGATGGAGAGACACAGAATCTGAAGCAGGCTCCAGGCTCTGAGCTGTCAGCACAGAGCCTGACACAGGGCTCGAACTCACAAACTGCAAGATCATGAACTGAGCCGAAGTCGGACGCTTAACGGACTAAGCCACCCAGGCGCCCCAACCATATACTATTTAAATACACTACTTAGCATATGTAGTATGACTTATACTAGGTATGAACGTGCAATTTAAAAATAGATTATAAACACAAATATTACTATAGTCTAATCTTTCTTCAATGATTCACCAGATTCTTCAGGCTCACGCTGCACTTTAGAGACATCATTAGGAATATCAGTTAACACTGAAGTGCATCCATACAGTGGAGATAATAGATATTGAAAATCTATCCATCAAGATTCAATATGAGAAAACACACAATGCATAATATTAAGAAAAGGGAATACAAATATGAATATCATATTTAAATATATATAGTACGTGAATTTGTACACAGAAAAAAGTGATAGGAAAACAACCCAAATAGTAGTAATCTCTGAACAATAGGAATAGTGTATAAAAGAAATTTTCTTCAAGTCTACAAAAGAGGCAATTAAAGCATCAGGTTTGCTTGACATTATAAGAAGCAAGAATAAGAACTTAGTAGAGGTCACAAAAAAAGTTTGATTCCTACAATCAGAGTGTGGCTTAATCTTTAGAGTATCTTGGAAAATATCTCCTTTCAGAAGCAAAAATTAAGTATCCATAGATAGACAGTGTAGAAGTGCTCCAACAGGGGCCAAGGGAGTCAGAAGATGACACTGGAAGCTACTGAGACAAGGGTGTCAAAAAGTCTGATGTTCAAGCCTACAAAGCTACCAATAAGGCCCAAGTCTAAAGCAATATAATCGATAACTGAAATCCATGGCCATATCACTCTGAAAGTGATCAAACACATTCAAAGCACAGAGTTAAGTCCAGCTAGACTTAATAAGTATTAGATCCATGGGCCTGGGATCTCAAGAACTGAGAGATGTTCTGAGGTCTAGAAGGAACACCCCTTCTTAGGTAAGCCACTGCTTTGATTCATGTAGCAAGAAGGTAAATATTGCTAAATGCCAAGAGACAGACCAACCAAAGGTATTCACTCTCTTTATCCTTGTTAAATCCAGTGCCAAGAATTAGCTGGGTATTATACACATTGCTCCTGCATTCTACTTAAAGAAGAAATTGGTCACTATCCAAAATATCTTGGGCGCCAGGGCTGGTATTACTCACTGAGTCTTTAAGGGTGGATGACAAATGGATTGCCTGGATTTACAGCAGAGCCTGGTAGCCAGAGGAGAAGCACTATTTCTCACATTGCTTTCTTGCATGAGAATGTGGGGCCCATGATAACTCTCTTTCCTCATTAAGATCATGCAGTTTGCTCTAACTACACATTTATGGAGTACATTTTTCCCACTCTGTTATTCTATTCTATTTTACTCTCCCCACAATACTGTAGATACATGAAAAGCAGGCATAGATTGATTTTCACTATCGGAGCCTACACATGGGGTTTGTGGATGATCTATACAGTCAGTTGTTACAAGTACAGCCTAATTTTAGGAAAGGGCAGAGATCTGAGAGGCTCCACATTGAGTAGTGCGGTCACAGTCCTGTGAGAAGGAAAACAAGTCACAAGGCAAATGCAAAGACCTCCCACCCCACAAATTAGATTTACCTGAAGGTCTTCCATGACAATAATCAGATTGTAAATGGTTAACTAGAAAGTATCGTATGAGGTAACAGAAGGAATGCAGGTATTGGCCTTTCACTCCAAATTTAAGATTGGTCACAAGTGCTCTTATCTGACATATAGACTGAGCTTTTATAAAGCAGAAATGGCATTCTGAATAGCTTGATGCACCCTGTCATCATGACAGACACCACAGAACTACCCTACTCTACTCCTTGACAGCTTTTCAGCAAGCACTTCAGAGATCAGGCAATAGAACCCACTTATCACATGGAGAGACTTAAAAGCTCAAAGCCTGCATTCCCATGCTCAGGTAGCGGAATCTTTTTTCATAGCATTGCACCTGTAGACTCATGGTTTCCAACATTTAGTATTCCTCAGAACCACGTGGGGAACCTGATTAAAGCTCAGGTTGCTGGGCACCACCCTCAGTTAGATTCAGTAAGTCTGGGATTTTGCATTTTTAACAAGATCCCAGGGGATTCTCATGCCGCTAGCTCAGGGATGTCTTGAGAAGCACTGCTATCGACAGGGTTTGAAATTTACGTCTTGGTTCAGTGACTACCTGACCCACATATTACTTTGACCTCTATTTCTTTCCTCTCTCCTTTCTTTCTTTTTTTCTTCCTTCTTTCTTTCTTTCTCTTTCTTTCTTTCTTTCTTCCTTCCTTCCTTCCTTTCTTTTTTTGATAATTATTTATCTTTGAGAGAGTGTGTGTGAGTGGGGGAGGGGCAGAAAGAGATGGAGACACAGAATCCAAAGCAGGATGCAAGGCTCTGAGCTGTCATCACAGAGCCCAATGTGGGGCTCGAACCCACAAACTGTGAGATCATGACCTGAGCCGAAGTGGGATGCTTAATTGACTAAGCCACCCAGGCACCCCTATCTTTCCTCTCTCCTTTCTTTTCGTCTTTCTCTTTCTCCATAAAATACATACTTGGAAGCTGTGTTCATGACACACAGTTGAATTAAAAAAAAAACACTTCTGTTTTTTAGGGCAGTGAAAATACATTTTATGATATCATAATGATGGACATGTCATTATACATTTGTCCAGACCCATATAAGATGTACACTACCAAGAGGGAACCCTAAGGTAAACTATGGTCTTTAGAAGATTATATGACATGTCAATCAATTGTAACAAATGTACCACTCTGATGAGGGATGTTGATAATGGGGGAGGCTACATATGTGTTAAATGGGCTAATATGCAATACCACTCTCCAAGAAGTAGTAACAGTACTTATTTACAAACATTATCTCTATGAAATCCGTTTTGGGTGGAACTCTAGTATTCTGGGAATACAATCTGTAATAGCATGATTTTCTCCAATGATTCAGGTAACTGAACTGACAAGCTAGGTAAGATAATTTTTCTTTTAAATCTCTTTTAAAATTTTTAACATTTATTTATTATTGAGAGACAGAGAGAGACAGAGCATGAGCATGGGAGGAGCAGAGAGAGGATGAGACACAGAATCCGAAGGAGGCTCCAGGCTCCGAGCTGTTAGCACAGAGCCAGACGCAGGGCTTGAACTCACAAACCATAGATCATGACCTAAGCCCAAGTCGGACAGTTAACCAACTGAGCCACCCAGGCATCCCTCTTTTAAATCTCTTAAAAAAGAAAGATATTGGGGTGCCTGGGTGACTCAGTCAGTTAAGTGTCCAACTTTGGCTCAGGTCATTATCTCATGGTTCATGAGACTGAGCCCCATGTCGGTCTCTGTGCTGACAGCTTAGAGCCTAGAGCTACTTTGGATTCTGTGTCTCCCTCTCTCTCTGCCCCTCCCCAGCTGCGATCTGTGTCACTCTCTTTCAAAAATAAATAAACAGAAAGAAAGAAAGAAAGGAAGGAAGGAAGGAAGGAAGGAAGGAAGGAAGGAAGGAAGGAAGGATGGGGCACCTGGGTAGCTCAGTCAGTTAAGCAGCTGAATCTTGTTTTTGGCTCAGATCATGGTTTCACGTTTAGTGAGTTTGAGCCCTGCTTTGGGATTCTTTCTCTCTCCCTTGCTCTCCACCCCTCCCCAACTTGCTCTGTCTCTCTCCAAATGAATAAATAAACTTTAAAAAAAAGGTAGTATTTATATATTAGGATACTCCACATATGTGTAAAAAGATTGATTAGTTTTTAAGAAAATAAATTCACTATAATAGATTTAAGATCTCAATTGAAATCAAGTTTTTTTTTAGACCTACTATCAAATGTAAATTCCTGAAAGCCTGCAGAAATAAAATATGAAATACATTTTCTTCTTTTCCTTCTTTGCAACTGGGTATTATTAGAATGTCTACAAATTAGTTAATTTAGTCTATTTGATGGTTAAACCAAAGACTCACAAAAGACAAGTTTCAATTTCTAGACAGACCCATTTCTTAAGCCAGATTTGTAGATTTCATAATTATTTCAATTTAAATTCACACATGTTTCTTATATAAGAATACCATTAAACTATTAAGTTAAACATTGGATATTTACTGAAAGGGTCAAAGATTGATAAGGATTACTGTTTATAACCTTTTAAAACCAGAATGTATCAATTTCAAATTATAGAACATGGTTTAAATGTCACTTATGCATTGAAATAAGCTGAAACACATAATCACCATCTCCATGAATCACCACTTAGCTTCATTCCTAATCCTCTGATGCAGACAAAGGTTACTAGGCTACAGCCTTGTTTTCTTATTTGATGAGCATTAAGTGCTTAATTTTGAGGATTTCGATGATCTCTTAAACAAGGGCAGACACAAATTGTTTTCTAAATAAGAGATTAAAAACTGTATTTATAGCCACATCTGTAAAGATTTCCTCTCTCTATGTGTGCGTTTATTAACTAGAAATGTAAATTCAAGAAGTTCTTATCTCTTTATGTGTCACTACATGAATTCCACTACATGAATGACTTTGTGGTTTGTATTTCTATGGCAAGAAGGCATGCATTATTTCATTCACCCACTCATCCATTCAACTAGTATTTACTTAGCTCCAGTGATACTCAAGAGAGGATAGCAGACCAGAGCAGAACAATGACAATAACAACAAATCAGAAACATAGAGAATGGTTTTGACTGAAAGAAGTAACTATATATAAAACTGAATAGTGCCATAGAAGAGAGAACTCCATTAATGGAGAGACAGCTTTTTGATGAGCCTACAACATTATCTCTACTGGATAATTCCAGGCACAGAGATAAAGCTAATACTATTCCAAGGAATCAAAACACCCAGTTTAGTCTGCTGGAGAGAGTCAAGGTGGGGTGAAGACTGAAACACTTCTTTTCCTTACAGTGATTATGTGTACTCTACTTTAACTTTACTGATTAAAAGGATGTTTCTCCTAATTTTGTTTATCACAGGTAAGGAAATTCCACCCTTAACAATCTTTCAATGATAATTGAAGATGCTGCAGAAAATACAGATAACTGATCAGCACTCAGGAGAAAGGTTAGTATTCTGCCAAAGCAATTGACCTGCAAAGTAGGAGGTCAAAAAATACCATTTAAATTCTGTCTAGGTGCATGACCTTGTATAATGCACAGGGAATGAGGAAACAGCACTGAGAGAGCCCTAAAGGGGCCCAGAGGCCTGGCAGTATATACAGAATCACAGCACTGAGAAGAATGGCTCCAGCAATCAGAGGGAACTTCCAGTCTTCAGGACTGGTCAGTCACAGCTCCAATACTGACAGAGTGGCAGCAGTTACCAAAGAGAGAAACTACTTCAAAAGGCAGCTCCTGATGGTCCTGAGAGACAATGGACATTTTCTGAGATGGGAGAGCAATGAGGGTATAGTTTGGAGTAATCCCAACCATTGGAAACCCCTTCTATAACTTTTAATATTTGGGAACTTTTACTGCCCTCTTTCGCAGAAGCCTTAGAACTTTGCTATGGTTAAAAATGACTACTTTTGCTTTGGTTCTAAAACTAATTCCATCATAAATGGTGACTGTTTTAAATAGCTGGGTCATCTTGCAAAAGCCTAGTAAGTAATAATGAGAAACTGCAACATCAGAATCTGAACATTTTACAAGGAGCCCTGGAGACATAAACTTCTTCCATTGTAGTGTAAGATACCAAGGCTAAAAAATATTAAGTAATTTCCTAAGGGTCACAGGTAGCAGATAAAAGACCAAAAACAGGGTTTGAATCTCCAATCCAAGTCTCTTTCTATCATAACCATGGTGACTCACTAGAGGATTACAACTAGAGCACTTTTCAATTCACCAGGGAAGTCAGTGTTTAATGATGTGTATGATCCATGGTTATACAAACCCCACACGCATTGTCTCCTAATAAAGAACACCTCATTCCTCCTTATATCAGTGTCCAATACAATCTCAAAATAGATTTGTCTAAGAGTTGAACATTTGAGGAATATAAGACAGCCTCCTAAAAAATCATCTTCAAACTCTGTAATATTTAAAAGCCACATTTCTAAAAATTTCTTATGTTTATTTATTTTTTAAGAGAGAGACACAGACAGAGAGTGAGAAGAGGAATGGCAGAGAGAAAGAGGCAGACACAGAATCTGAAGCAGGCTCCAGGCTCTGAGCTGTCAGCAGAAAGCCCGATGCAGGGCTCAAACCCATGGACCATGAGATCATGACCTGAGCTGAAGTTGGACGCTCAACCAACTGAGCCACCCAGGCACCCTGCCACATTTCTAAAAACATATGATCTTAACCACCATCTAGTTGTTTGGTCTGAAAGGTATTTTAGCATGTTCTGGTTTTAAGAGGTATTGTTTTAAATATTCTCAAATGGATCTTGATTGCCAAAAGACTATAGGACACCTTGTTTATTGTGAACTTAAAAACAAATTTTTTTTTGTTTACCTTTATAAAGAGGCCTGTTATCTATAGAAAATAAAATTTTTAGAATAGTTGCTGTCATACAGGGTAGAATGTAGATTGCAGACAGCTGGGAAATTTCCTAAATTAACACATATTCAGATAAATATCCTTTAACTATTTGCCTAATGTTATAATAGGGATAGAGGAAAAACAGATCCTTTCCATTAAAAAATGTTTAGGGGTGTCTAGATGGCTCAGTAGGTTAAGTGTCGCACTCTTGATTCCAGTTCAGGTCATGATCTCATGGTTCAGTTCATGAGTTCAGGCCCCACATCAGGCTCTGCATGGAACCTGCTTGGGATTCTCTCTCTCTTCCTGTCTCTCTGCCCCTCCTCTGTTCAAGTTCTTATTCACCCTCGCTCTTTCTCAAATTAAAATAAATAAATAAATAAATAAATAAATAAATAAATAAATAAATTTAAAAAAACTTTTAAAAAAAGGAGGGGGCACCTGGGTGGCTCAGTCCATTAAGTGGCCAACTCTTGATTTCGGCTCAGGTCATGACCTCATGTAGATGGAGACCCACATCAGGCTCTGTGCTGAGCATAGATCCTGCTGGAAATTTTTCCTCTCTCCCTCTATCCCTCTCCCCCTCTCTTCTGCTACGTTTGCACACAATCTCTCTCTCAAAAATAAATAAATAAATAAATAAATAAATAAATAAATAAATAAATAAATACTTTTTAAATGTTTAATTATCCATCAGAATAAAGGAATTATTACATGTGCTAAATATATCAAAGAAAGTCATTCTATTTGGAATTAACTTCATTCCCATAGCATTTTTCATTCATCCAGAAGAATATGGGAGATCTCTCACATAAAGAAAAGGCTAATATGCATGGATAGGACTTTAAAACCTTTTCCAAAATACAGTTTTTCTATATTTCACTTGGACACTTTAGAGGTATTTGAGTTCATTTAAAAAAATTACACTGATTGTCAATAGGATCTTAAAAGTTTAAAAATTTAGAAAATAGCATATACAATGTATTCCTGTTAACTAGATCTACACTACGCAAAAGATTTCTATGAGCTAATACTGCCAATTTCGGCTGCTTTCAAGTCTCAAAATTAGTGCGAGGTCTATTGTTATACCACTAGATTTGCCAGGATAGAAAGATAGTAAGTATACTCTTCAGAGATCAATTTATGGATTGTTCTTCCCCTACCAGGAGTTAAGTGAATACTGAAACCAATTTACATCTCCCAAGTTATGTAAGAGTAGAATGAGGAAATGAGTTAACTGGACTTATATTTTCTAATTAATGCAGTGATATTTTGGAGCCCTGGCCAGCTACTGTTGGTCACACATTAATGTGGCTCTTTTGTCATATGCTCTAGAGCTTTAGGAACCATATGTTCAGTCAGGAGAGGTATTAATACCTCTGCCAAGTGCCATTCTTGTAAGTTTCTCTGTCCATGTTTCTTTGTATTCTGGGTCCAAACAACCAGGTCAGGTGAGACTCACTGTGCTATTGACCACATAAGCAAGGGCACAGGAAGAGACTGGGGGACAAGTGAAGCGTCTTTCTGTTTCATTTAACAAACACACTGGCTCAGTATAATTAATTAAGCCATAATTTGAATCCAAGCTTTCCTTTCTAATAGTAAGACCAGTATAATAAAAACCAGTCCCTTTTATTATCACTGTGGGATTCCCAAATGTCATTCAGATGGTGAAAACAAAGAAATCCATTCATTATTCCAGTTTATTTAGAATTGAGTAGTAGTAATATGTTTTTTTCCAGTTTATTCAAGTGAGGAAAGGCACGGACACCTTATTTCTTCTTGCAAATGATTTAGCCAACTAAAAAAGGCCAATTTTCAGAAAACAAGTTAATCATTAGGAGAATCACATCAATGAACACCTATTGAATAGATTAAAAATTACCATAGTTTTATTAAATTAGGTTTAAAAGCATTATACTTCGATGACTTCATCTTTACCCCAATTTGGAAAATTGTGAAAGCAAACATAAATGCTTTCTTTCGCTTGTTTTCCATTCTCTGTATCGCTATAAGAGCCAACATTTCTTCTTTACTAACAGTAAAAAAATATTGTTTTTATTGTCCAGCTTAAGTGTTTTATAACGAAACAGTGAAGTGAGCAAACTCCAGTAACAAATATAGGAATTTTCAACCTCTGAACTCTGATACTGTGGTAGAGCCTCTCCCTAAGGAATGTGCTGCAGGCCTTCTCTGAACAAAAGGAGGCAATGTGCTGCGCGGCCCAATCAACTCCTGTACACATATGCGTAGCTCTGACACCACCCTGTAACTTGGACTGTGTCCAATCAGACTCTGTGTGTCACCATATGTGGGAGACAAAGAGGTGGAAATCGCATAAAAGGCTACAGTCTGCTGAGCTGGGAGCTCAGCCTTTTGGGGGTCTCAGACCGCTGAACCCGTGCCAGCATGAGTAAAGTTGCTTCCTGGACAAAGAAAGCCTCCGTGTCCCATGTCTCTGTGTGAGAATCCTGCTATCATACAGTAACCCCTGCTTTCTAAAAGAAAGTTCATGTTATGCCCCTTCGCTTTTATGAAAGGCCTACATTAGTACAGTGACTTCGAACTGATGAAGGTATGTCTTCTGTAAAAGAGAATTGGCATGAAGTGAACTTTCAGAAAGCGCTTTCCATCATTTCAGCTTACAAAAGGCTTCATAGGAATGCTCTACTTTCAGATAGTAAGGGAAACCTGTGAAATCTTTACGTCATTTTACTTGGAATGAAACAGATCCATTTGAAATAATGTTTGCATTTCAAAGCAGGAAAGCACTGCTAAAATGTTGAACGATAACAAATCCATAAGAATGTCAACAGGATAAAATTAACAAAATGCAAATATTTGCATTTAGTTTGAACAAACTCAATCTGGCCTTAAGTTTTCAGGATTTCTGCTTATCCAACACAGTATTAAAAGACAGAAGTCTACTTTATTGTTTCAATTTCTATATCCCAAAGGCAGCAATGTCCTCACAATAGATGATATGCAGATAATTACCATGAAAAGCATAAGCCATTCAGTTGCTAATATTGACAGGAGTGGTGCTTACCCTCATGAATCAAAGGTGAAAGCAAGCACAATAGATATTGCAACATCGGTAAAGGAGAGGATGTTCCCATAACAATAACTGAATCAAAGGTATATTCAAGTGACTTCTTAGAATGTGGCCTTGTTAGTGCACAATTAAAAATTCTCCTGATTGTGAGCTACTCAAATGAATAAAAGTATGCAAAATAGCAAACTAGGAATGGAGTCCAGCAGTAATAGTCAACATAAAGTAGAAAACAGTGAGCACTGGAATCAGGCTCTATTCGTCTCTTCACTCATGGACTCTAGGACCCTCGACAGATGCTTAATCTTTACCACCCACCACCAATAATAGTTTCTATGGCAATCACTTCCATTATATCATTTAATTTTTATGTTGTTAAAATAAATACCTCCCTCATCTCCTTTTCAGAGATGAGAACACGAGATTAAAGATGTTAAGTGAGTTATTTCTGGTAACAAGACTTAAAAAATTTGAACCCAGGAAGCTTAAGTCAGATAGAGCCAAAGGCACGATCGGGGTTCCAGAGTCTCTGAGTGCATCTACATCATAGTTGCCTGGGGAGCATTCACTGATACAATCAAGCAATGGCTTAGCCTAGAATTTGGAGCTAGGTAAATATTTAGTAAATACATACTAATATTAATAATGAGGCAGAAGCCCTGGCAGAGGAGGAAATCTGTTAGTAAGTTATGTGTATTAATAAGTTAGTGGCCAACAAGAACCTGATTAAAAAAAAAAACAACCTCTTATAACATAGCAACACTTGGATACTTGATTCAGATCGTAAACACATACTTGTACTTAGATGTATGAGCTAGAGGGGAGGGTGAGGACAAGGGTGTGTGTGTGTGTGTGTGTGTGTGTGTGTGTGTGTGTGTGTGTATCTCAAAAGCCAGAGTAATGAATAATAGGAAGTATTCTTATCAAAGTAAGGATATCTACTAATATAGTTGTTTGGGAAGTATCATTGCAACCAGGCAATATAAAGAAATAAAGAGAATGGAAAAAGATAATTTTGTAGAAAGTGAGAGAATGGGTAAATTACAGCCTAAAGGGGCAGCCAAAAATGAATTGTTTTCCAAAAGTTGTAATTTCATAGAAGGACAGGTTTTACAATTAATATACAAAAAACAATCACTTTTCTAAGCTAAGAGAAGAATTGCCTCTTCTCTACAATCAAATGCTCAATTTATGGAAGGCACTTAGTAGATGTTAATAGAATAAGTGAATGATTAACTATAAGCAAAAACAAACATACAAAAAACCTCTCAATTAGTGATAGCAACCCAAACATGAAATATGTAGGTTTAAGGAAAAAATGCATCCAGTCCAGATGAAGATGTAAAAGAATAAGTGAATAAATGAAAGACCAAGTTCATAATTATAAACATATATAAATATATATGTATACACTTACATATATGAACATAAGGCACTCCCAGTAATGAAACAAAATATTCTATAATTGCAAAAACAGTTGGCATTGGCCTTGATATTTTAAGTAGAAGACTGTGGAGGACTATTGCCCTGTCACATATTAAGTAGTCTTCTAAAGTCACAGTAATTAAAATAATATGATCCTGTGTTGCCATAGAACCTATGTATTGGTTTAGTTATAGGTGCTGGTATTTCAAATTATTTGTATTGGTAATATTTAGCAACTTTGTTTATATTTTTAAAATAAGTATGCAATTAAGTAAATACATTAAAATTTCAACAGATGTTAAGACTTCTTTTTTTTAAGTTTTTTTTTCCAAGTTTATTAAGAGCACAAGTGAGAGAGGAATGGAGAGAGAGGGAGAGAGAGAATCTCAAGCAGGCTCCACGCTGTGTCAGCACAGAGCCCCACAAACTGTGAGATCATGACCTGAGCTGAAATCAAGAGTTGGACACATAACTGACTGAGCCACCAGGTGCCCCAACAGATGTTAAGACTTCTGAAAGAATTTTTATTTTGGTTTTTTATAAGAATGTCCTTTTTGCATAGGAAACAGACAATAAGAATAAAAAGGCTCCCAACTACTATCCATGACCATGAAAACTCGTCTGAAAAGAGATTTCGATTTAAAATTGTCACAGTTGTCACAGAGTTACAGAGTTAAAACACCCTTGATTCTAAGTACAGCAATTTATAAAACCCTGAACTCCTCTGTTAATTTTCTTCTGATGAAACTAGAAAGTATCAATGTGTACACAGTCCTAAATAAAGTTGCCAAGATTTTATGTACCCACTCATTAACATGAAACTTCCCGGGTGCATTTCATTAATATCCTATCAGAAAAATTGCCTTTGAATCTATGATCTGAGCTAGTTGTGATATAGACAGAATTCATATGTGGTATGTGCGTGCACACACATGCATACAAGGATGTGTGTGCGTTGTATTTGGGAAGAATGGGTGGGGGAAGGAAGGAGACTTGAAAATTCATTATCAATTTATTTTTCTAAAAATCATGATTCTGTATCCTGTGATTTCTTGTATTTTACCTAAAATCTTATAATATAAAGCATAAAGTTATTAAATACATCAATACCTAGATGCAGTCCTTCTTGAGCCCCCTATTTCCTTTTGAGAATATGCACTCTAAGTATCCTGGTTAGTTTCAGGTAGAAGCTGGAATCTACAGTGATCAAAAATGAAATTTCTCACATTGCCAGAATTGTGGGCCAGCTCACTAAATTACACCATCTTTTAGCTTCACCTAATTAACATGAAATGTGTGCTCAGTGTGGTTGATTTCAAGATTATAAAATGAAGGGATGTCTTAAAATCCTATTTTCACTGTCCTCAATTCAAGGAAGCACACGAATCTTGTCCCTTCAGAGGACATATGCATCCAAGGCTCAGGCCTTGAGAAACCACTCAGGAAAAACCAATGACCCTGACTTTCACAAACAAGTTCTTCTTTAAAGTACATTCAGCTAACCTTGCTGGTTCTTCTAACGTCTGCCCAATCATGGACCTTTCACATACTTCACCAGTCTCATTGAGCACAGGGCTCATGCCAGGTGCTTTTAGACTTTCCAAGTTCTTAGACCTTTAAAGTTGTTGACTTCTGCTCCCATTACTTTACATCAATTTAGCTATCTTCTCATAACCCCAGAAAATTATAGAATCCCAAAACCCAGTTGGCTATCCTAGTCTTTGGATAAATATCACTGCAACAGGACACTCAAGGATCAACAAAGCCTCCAAGTAAAACCATGTGGTTTCCAAATCCACCTCAAGATTCTATTTGATGTAGAGGGAGAGAGAATTAAATCACATTAGACCAATACTATGATTAAATTTAATGTGCCCATATGTTTTTGTTTTTGGTTTTGTTTTTTTGAGGAGAAGACTGAGAAATCTCAAATTACACAGGTATTCAGGAACAAATAACTACAAAGATTGAGAAAAATATAACATCTCTGAAATACTATGAAAGCAAATTTCACTGGTGCTAATTTATGATATTCAGGAAGAGAAAGACTATTGATATAAAATCATCACTGGAATGTCTAGTGTCCAGTTTTTGGGTTTTTTTTTTCCATTTCAGAAATAATTAAAAACAGCAAAAAATAAGCCTCCTTCTTTAGGTAATATAATACAGCAAAAATGTTTCCAAATTTGAGTTTTGCGAATCTACTTATCTCATCATGTATCTCTTCCTGCTGGTAATTTCTGTGTGACTCTCTCACATTATATTAACTGCAAAGCAGTGCTTTCACTTTTTGGAAGTGAACACTGCCTCCCTTATCATCACAGTGTGGGCACCCATCTACCTGCACAGCAACTGGAGAGAGAGTTAACCAGCGCAGGTAGGCAGGCTCGTGGTGGAGAAGAAAGCGCATTCTAGTTTGAAAGTACCAGACACAGACTTGTCGATGATAACCTGACTGGTGTTCTCTCAGGAATACTGAGCTGCAAGATAAGAACGAAGCTTTGATAATCCAAATGCACTTTGATAGAACATCAACTGAATTTAGCAGCGAAGAGCAACATTTTTAAGGTTCTAAATTTTAGCTGGAGGCAGAGGGAATACCAGAAGGAAAATAAATGAAAGCTGCTCACCACTTCAAAAGCTAATCTTTGTAATGCTTTCATTAGCAGTTTAAAAAAACCACATACACACTTTTGAAGTAGAAAAGAAATGATTTTGATGCCTGATTGCTATAGGGTGTAGTTTAACTTCCCAGTCTTTCAAAAATAGGCGAGGTCAGGAATTTCTTTTACTGCTATTGGGCTTGTAAAATATTTTGTTTGTGAAGAAACCAAAATAGATATATAAGAGAGAGATTAGCTGATGAACTGCTCATTTAGTTCCCTCAATAAAAGATAAGTATCTGTTATAGTCAGTGAAAAAGGAGAGAAAAGGTTCTTCTCTAGAGAAACTATCCCCTTAGGCTGGGTGTAAAGGCACTATTTTCACATTTAAACAAACACAGTATAAAAATATTTGGACTAGACTATAGAGAAGTTGCGAGAAGAACAGCAACTAGGAGAATCTACAATCTCCCTTAAATTTCAGCAAGGGGTAGGGTGAAACAAGTAAAAATATTCTTAGTCAAGTTGAACGGGAAAATATGTGTGTATGAAACCAAAATACATCACTCAAAGGCCATACAAGTTTGTAAACATTAAAACAGATGAAGTCAAGATCATGTTCCCAGTACCAATACTCTAAAAGATTTTCTACCCGAAGGTGTGGCCTTGGGAAAATCCTACCTTCCAGATACAATGTGGGATTTGTGGCTACTGTATCAAAGATACTATGGATATAACATGTGGGCTGAGGTACAACAGAGAATTCTTAATTACACAGTATCTACAAGATATCAATCTTAAGAGACAATATTCATTATTTATTCTTTTAATACTAAGTAATTCTGAGGTGTTTTTATATTATCACAATGGCACACTTTTCAAAACATTTCTCGCATCTTTGTCATTTTCCCTCCAGCATTGCCATCAAACATTGCTGTTGACAGGTTACTTTGGGACATTCGGCCTGTCATTTCTTCTAGCACAGAGGAACCCTGCATGTTATTTCTAAATCACAAGCGGTACTAAGATACAGTGAGTTTACCGTCTTGATAAATACTAGCATCAAAAATGCAGTCTTGAATTTCTTGCACACAATGTCAAATAAAAAATGTTCTGAGTGGCTCAGTCAGATGAACATCTGACTCTTGATTTTGGCTCAGGTCATGATCTCACAGTTCATGGGTTCCAGCCCCACGTGGGGCTCCACAGTGACAGTGCAGATCCTGCTTGGGATTCTCCATCTCCCTCTCTCTCTGTCCCTCCCTCCCTCACTCACACTTTCTCTAAAAATAAATAAACTTTTTAAAAATGTTCTATTATTACTTAAAGGTATGGCAAGGTTTGCATGATGGCAAGTAGGCTGTGGGGCATTTGTGGGAGAAGGAGCATGAGTCCATCACAGAGGTGGGAATGAAAATAAAAACACTGGGTGGTAGTTACTAAGCCCTTGTGTATCAGTTGCTATTATTTAGACCAAGTCCTAGACAAAGCAAAAGGGCACAGGGATGAAGTGACTTGCACAGAATCACAGAGCAAGTGGGGTAGCTGGGAAAAGAGCAGTGAGTGTCTGAAGAAATAAGCATGGGGCAACTGGAGGAAAGTGGCTCGGGATAATTTTGAGGGGAGATCATGCAGGGTCCTGAATGCTAGGATAAGATGAAGATAATAGTTTTATTGTATAGGTACTAAAAAAATATTAAACGTTTGCTTGTGCAAGCTAAGGAAAAGAAGGTATGCCTCAAGATAAATGTGCTATATGCAAAAAATGCGCTATAATTTAACATCAAGGCTTTCTTAGCCCATGTGAGTGTTCTTAAACCCATAATTTAAACATTCATTTATGGTCAAATTATTGATTTTATTTTGAAAAGAGCAAACCCTAAATTATGAACAGTCATTTTATAGCTAACTTCCACTTCAGGTGTTTGTAGCCTCTTGCAGAAAAGGCCCAATGTCATCATTTTCTTACATTTCTATAGATTTGAATCATTATAAGTATTTATGAGAAAGTAGTATTAGTTAAGTGTCTTTCATGTATTTGTGGTCACTATTGGGGGTTCTATCCTGTTATCAGAAAGCTCTTCTTAGAGATAATATAGTGGAGACAGATCCTCCCAGACCTCTTTCTAAGAAACGGTGATCCCAGAACTCTTTCTAAATAGCAGTTAGAAAAAGGGGTCATGGGAATTTGAATATGGCTAATTAACACAAAACCTCACACAACTGCTAGAGAACTTGATCACAGTGGGTCAGTAACACCTTATCAAAAAATGTACATAGCACATATTGTTATCAAAACACAAACTTCAAACCTCAGTCGTGAAAAAAACATTTTCCTTTTATAAGTATAATACTCTATCCCTAGAAAAAACATTTTTATTACTACTATATCAACAGAGGGGTATATATAATTAAGCTGGAAAAAAGGTTCCTATCCATTTATGTTACTTTTAAAAATTCCAGATCAGCCATTAGACAATCAAGAGTAGCAATGTTAAAACCATTTTTCAAGAATACTATGCATTCAGTTGCATTATTTCTGTTTCCCTGACAACCTGCCAGCATTCATGACCCAACCAAATTCCCAACAGTGTTACAGAACAGGCTTTTAATAATGCAAAGGCCTTTCTTTCTTTTGATGGGATGTTCTCTTTGTGAGAATGGAATCACCCATCAACAATCTGCTCATCAATTTTCCTTTCAATGTCCCAAATGTGATTTAACCTTTGTTAACTAATTCTCAAATTATTTTACACCGGATGAGAGTTAGAAAGTACATTTATAACTGTGGTACAATGGATGTCCAAGGGCTCTGAATAAGCAGCCGCTTAAAACACATTGATTGGTTTTCTTTCACCTACTCGTATATTGCTAATCTATTTTAAATAATATCTTCTAAGTGTTATGACTAATAAGAGAAGGGTAAAATAATCTTTACTGAGATTTTTCTATCATGTATTTAAAAACTTAACTGGTTTTTACATAATCATCCAAGTTATTTTAAGACATTAATGCAACACATTTAACTCTACATAATAATAGAGCACTAATTTTCATCCTTTCTCAAGTCCCTGAAACCAGACAATATGCTATTCCTGAATACTTGTAAATGGCTAATGCATCAAGTAAATTAATGTTTTTTTTTATTTTTTATTTTTTTACCTTTTTATATTGTGAATCACTTGCCTTTCTATTCCCTACATTTTTCCTGAAAGAAAGAGAAACATGCTTGCTATCCTTTAGCTCAGAATCTTATATAAGAAAGTGTCTACCACACTAGCAATAGGCAGAGTGGTTCAGTTTACCAAAACATGTAGGCTGGGCATTGTTAATCAATGGCATTTTACTGATTTTTTTTTCTGAAGAATAAACTAACACATAAAGTATTATATACAAAAATAGGGCAACAGGCAAACAAACGTTACCAGAAAGGAAATAATGTTCTACTATTGCTATATAACCTTCATTAGTTTGCAGCCATGACAATACAATGAAGGAAGAGCTAAGGAGATATATTTTTCAAATAAATCATGCCTTTGAATGTTCTGATTTTTAAATTTTTATTTTTTAACTAGGAAAAAAATCAAATGATGTTAAATGTGTTCTTATTCCACAATTCACTAATATTGCAATCCTGATCACTTTACATTGCTTTTGTAGTCTCTGCCCTGGAATAGTGCCTTTCCCCTTAGGCTTTTAATGAATATTCAGTATGAATGAGTTATCTACTTACCTACTTACTTGTGTTAAAGAGTAAAAATGACAACAAACTGGAAGGTATATAGAAAGATTACTTTCACTAAAAGGAGTTCTAAAGTTCCACAGGTAGATCATCAATTTCTTCCTAAAGACTTTTAAAAACATGGGCCCAACACTATTTAAAGACAGATTAGTGAAGATCATAGTGGAATGATGACTTCCTGGTCATCTCTTGTTGTCCTGAAACATATTTCAGTATAGTAATATTGGCCATCTAGAAATCTGAACATTTGGCATTATATTTGTGCTTCATCAGTCTTTGTTACTTTGTTTAAATCCGACCACATCTATCTACCCCTACCCACCTTTCAGCTTCTTCTTTTGTTCTGTTTTTTCCTGAAAAAAATTTAAACTACCACTTTTCATTCTGGCTTCCTGCCAGCTCTGTCACAACATACATTGGAGAATCTGGTTGGTTTCTCTTAAGGAATACACAACAACATCTATGTGGCTAACAATCACTTCAATGGAGCAGGTGGCTCTTCTCCATTGTGGGTAGTAGTAGTGTTGACTTCCAGTTTAGTTCAGTTGAATAAAGATTTAATGAGCACTGAATTCATTCCAGGCACTAAGCTGGGCTCGGAGAGTACAGAAATTCATCAGAATATGTTCATGCATCCTATGTAATGTATATGAAGTTGTCTGACCCCAAGGCTGGTTTTGACAGCTAACAGAGTTACTTCTTTATTGGTATCTCATCTTAAGTGAGATCGATTTCTAAAGAAAGCACATTTGGTACATTCCTTAAATTCCTTAAATCATCTATGAAAGCCAGTATATATCTTGCACACTAATGCTGTCCTAACAATTTGCATTCAGTGAGAACCACTGAGTAAGACTCAAGAATCAAAAACAAGTTTTTGTGGAAATGACCATAGTCAACATTTTAGGTTCACAATTAAATTATCAAGTGAGCAGGAAATGGAAGATTTTTAAAGAATCCCTACTTATAACCATATTTACTTGATTCTACTTTAATACGAAACCTCACTTTAACTTAAACAAAGCTTTATTTTTGTAAGGTTTAAACATGATAATATATTTTAAAGCATGGAGTTAAGGTCTGGTACACAGTAGCTACCAACAAATGTTCGCTGGATTTGATCTAAATTTTTATCAGATCTGCAACGCTGAAAAATATAGAGAACCGGCCATGTGCTTCTTTGTCTTCCTAAACTAGTGTCACTTACTGGGACCCCACTTAATAACCATCATTCTCAGCTCTGAATGCAATAAGTCAAGTCTTTCACTGTTCATTGTTAGATTCTGAAATTGGCATCTTACATTAAATGTGAATATGATGTAACCAACTGCATGCAAAGAAGAAAAATGCTACAGAGATTCAAAGAAGAGGATTTTAGGCTAGACTGAGACCTCGGTGAAGGTTTTATAGATTGAATGAGGCATACATAGAATCTTAAAGGATGTATATGTTAGACTGGCAAAAAAGGAAGGAGAAGGTATTCTACATAGTGCTAACAGTAAAGCTATAAAGTCGTGAAACGTCACGGTTTGTGCAGAGAACCAGTACATCTTCCAGTGCCATTCCAACCTAACTAAAATCCAAAGATATCATTAGGTAAGAATTGTCTAATGGGGAACTCTATGTTCTATGCCTTTATTGGCCTTTATTCTATAGGTATTTGAGGGGCATTTAAATATTTTAATTAGGTGAATAGCATGGTTACATTTTCGTTTAAGGTATATTTTTCTTTACTTGCAGCAAAGAGTACAAGGGCAATAGAATGAAAAGTTAAGCCCCTAGGCAGGAGGTTACAAACCTTAACTTAGGGTAGTGGTAGCAAGATACAGAGAGGGAGAACAGAATTAAGAGCTACTGGGAGTTCATTTGAAACCCAACAGTTGGTTCATTTGGGGTGAAGGCAATGGCTGAAATAAAGAGTGACAGCTAACACTGATGTCTAGTTGATCCAGGCTTGACTAGAAGATGACCAGATCCTCTGAAGAGTAGAATATAGGAGGTGTGAATGTTACATATGTGTTTCCCGTGGGTTATGTGGGAACATACGGCCACCAGGAATTTTGATATACAAGACTAAATAAATACCACAAGAGGCTAAGGTAGAGGATATAGACTTGAGGGTCTTTAAATCATAATAATGAAATCCCTGAGAAAGACTGACAGACTGTCTTCGACCCAGTATAGGTCAAAGACATCCCAGAGAAAACAACCGTCAAAGGGCAGCTGATGAGTCATCAAAAGACAATCAAGAGGAGAAATGAAGAAGACAACAGGAGGGAGCAGAGGAAGAGTAGGAACCATGAACCCAATGGCAGGAAGATCAAAGCTGAATGGCAAAGCCTCCAGATTACCAAAGATTTGCCAACACAGCTGCTGCAGCAGTAGATACAGAAGGCAGGCCACAATGGGTGAGGCCATGACAATGAAGTGAGGAATTTGGGACAGCTAGTGGAGACACTCTTTCAAGAAGTTGAACTGAGGGAAGAATGGATGAAGGGACAGTAACTAACAAGGTGGGCTCAAGGTGTGCTGTGTTTCAGGATGGGAGTGTTTAACATGCTTATAGGAAATGGATAAGAAACGAGTCTGTGTGTGCTGACACTGATCTGTATTAGCTGTCTGAACACAAGGTCGGGAAAAACTAGGATGCCTAGAAAGTCAGTGAGTGGGGGGGGGGCAGTGATTGATGAGGAGTATGTGCTAAGAGTAGGAGAGGGGATAGTGGCATGGATATCCTAGATGTGCCATTCCTTTATAGCTTTACCCCAAAAATCTAGGGTTATTCACAGATAAGTTGCACATCAAACATGTTCTTAGACATTATAGCTTTCTGATTAGTGAAGGAAAGAAGAATTGAAGAACAAGGTATTCTTGGGAAGGAGTTAACTGAACAATCAACTGAGCTGCTATAGAAATAAGCTTCCCCAGGATTCACTAAATTGGTTACTAGAATAATAAAGAAACAAGCAAATATAAAGGCATTATTTTCCTAATTAGCAATGTATCTGAAGGACTGACCTTCAAAAAAAAAAAAAGCAAAAAAAGGGGCACCTGGGTGGCTCAGTTGGTTAAGCATCTGACTTCAGCTCAGGTCATTATCTCACAGTTCATGGGTTCCAGCCCCACATCGGGCTCTGCTGACAGCTTGGAACCTGGGGCCTGCTTTGGAGTCTGTGCCTCCCTCTCTCTCTGCCCCTCCCCTGCTCATGCTCTATCTCTCTGTCTCTCAAAAAATAAATAAATAAATGTTAATTTTTTTAATAGCAAAAGAGAGAGAGAGAGAGAGAGCACTACCACTCCTTAAGGACATTCATTTTTTTCTGGGGTCTTTGCATCATTCACTTATTGGATTATATCTAGACTTCACTGCAAGAATCTGGGAGGGATTCTTTATGCTGTTGTGACATCGCTGTTTCTCCAGAGTTATGACTTCCTTGGGCTGGGACAACAACAGGTCCTCATGCATCACAGATCTCAATCTCCTACTGCATCAAGTGCATGTCCCAGCCCATCAACACATAGGATCTGTGAGGTGAGCACTGGAAGAAATGACAGCTACCTCAAATCCTTAAACCTCAGAAACAAAGAAATAGATAGAAAATGGGTATGCATTAGTCACTTGAAAGCAGAATCCTTATCAAGAAATTTTCCTTGAATTAAAAAAAAAAACAACAACAAATTTCCCTGTACTCTAGATCTACTATACACACAGTTACAAGGCAAGTTCTCTTTAACACAGGCCATTTAGAAAATGGATACAGACTAGTAATGAATTATCATAAAATATACTTGAATAATTAGAAAAGGCACTCTGTTGAAGTGGCAGAGTTGTATTTTTTTTTATTTTCATAATTATTTGATAATCAGGTATAATAGCACATAAAGAGTTGATTATCTTAAAGCCTGCTTTATCTAAGATTGATGATTTCAATATAAAAGTCAATGACTGTATACTAAACAAGTCCATATGTTATCTCCTCGCGTTAATTTCTTAAGTATTCATTTTGTTTTTCCCATTTTCAAAAAAAAATTTAAGGTTTGTTTATTTTTGAGAGAGAGAGAAAGAGACAGAGCATAAGCAGGGAAGGAGCAGACACAGAATCTGAAGCAGGATCCAGGCTCTGAGCTGTCAGCACAGAGCCTGATGCAGGGATGGAACGCACAAGCCGTGAGATCATGACCTGAGCCAGAGTCGGACGCTTAACCGACTGAGCCACCCAGGCTCTTGTTTTTCCCCTTTATTTTTAAAAAATGCATTCTCAGGTGGGAAAGGACTTGTTTGGACTACACAATAAAGCATTGGGAAGTGCTCACCTTCAACAGGTGTTCTAGAATTCCCTTCGTATATTCTCTTTCATTGTCTATCATTTTACAAAAGCCATTCAATGTTAAAACATAAGTGACCTAGATGGATACACTCTTATATCTAGTAAATTTTTTGAGAGCGAATCTGAAAGGATTAGATTTAATATACATACTAAGTGAGGTGTTTATCACTTCCTGAATTGAAGAAATATTGACTAAAATAAATGATACATCACACACACACACACACACACACACACACACACACACACACACAAAGACAGAAAATGTGAAACTTTCTTCTTGTACTAAAAGTCGTTTGGACACCATTTGAGTGCAGGACATGATTTCTCTCACTGACAAATCACCACTATCCCATTTTTTACAAATTATACTCTGTCATTCCAATTTTTAAATCTGAAACATTTTAATTGTTTCCTCACAATTCTTAAGGATGGACACTTTTTTTCTATTACATCCCTAAACATGAATTTCAGATGGCTTTTCTCTATCAATCCTTTCCTTATCCCATCTGGCACTCCACTAATAGAGGTTGCTTCTTAACTCTGGAAGCCACACTTCTTAATTTTCCTCGGTATTGCCTAGCCCAAATCCCTCACCTATTTGGCTTTACATTTTGTAACGTTTCAGTTGCAAAAATGTAATAGGAACATATAAGTGTCTTCTTTGAGGGCACAGTGCTTGGCAAAATAGCATCTGCATTTTAGCAGAAGTAATGAAAAAATCAATTTAAAGTTAATCTATCCTGCAATAATGAGAAATTCTCTGGAATCTCAAATTCTTTAAAATATATTACTGATAATACTGGCATTCTTAAATAATGTAACAATGTATTATTAACATCAATGAGCTAATATTTCAAAGATACATATG